>NC_041395.2:310284368-310291868 GCF_900747795.2 Erpetoichthys calabaricus | reverse complement strand
TGTTTGTGGGCCTTTCTGTCCGAAGTTTAGTCTTCAACAAGTGAACTGCATGCTCAATTGGGTTAAGATCAGGTGACTGACTTGGCCATTCAAGAATTTTCCACTGCTTTAATAAACTCCTGGGTTGCTTTGGCTGTATGTTTTGGGTCATTGTCCATCTGTATCATGAAACGCAGCCCAATCAATTTTACTGCATTTAGCTGGTTTTGAGCAGACAGTATGTCTCTGAACACCTCAGAATTCATTTGGTTGCTTCTGTCCTGTGTCACATCATCAATAAACACTAGTGTCCCAGTGCCACTGGCAGCCATGCACGCCTAAGCCATCACATTGCCTCCACCGTGTTTTACAGATGACGTGGATAACGAGCTGTTCCACGCCTTCTCCATACTTTTTTCTTGCCATCATTCTGGTAGAGGTTGATCTTGGTTTCATCTGTCCAAAGAATGTTTTTCCATAACTGTGCTGGCTTTTTTAGATGTTCTTTAGCAAAGTCCAATCTAGCCTTTCTATTCTTGAGGCTTATGAGTGGCTTGCACCTTGCAGTGCACCCTCTGTATTTACTTTCATGCAGTCTTCTCTTTATGGTAGACTTGGATATCGATACGACTACCCCCTGGAGAGTGTTGTTCACTTGGTTGGCTGTTGTGAAGGGGTTTCTCTTCACCATGGAAATGATTCTGCGATCATCCACCACTGTTGCCTTCCGTGGACGTCCAGGTCTTTTTGCGTTGCGGAGTTCACCAGTGCTTGCTTTTTTTCTCAGGATGTACCCAACTGTAGATTTTGCCACTCGTAATATTGTAGCAATTTCTCGGATGGGTTTTTTCTGTTTTCGCAGCTTAAGGATGGCTTAATAGTGTGAATTATGTACAGTGTTCACCATTGCCTCTGTTCTGGCCATTGCAGACTCCTTAACTGAGCTGTGGCTAAGCTACACCTATGGTCACTCACCGCCACATTGACTAACATGTAGCCGAGGGTTATACTATGGTTTCTAACCACACCATTCTTGTGTTTCGACTGATTTTCCTCTGACCACTTCACAGCCCATGTTCCATGCAGCATGCCACCCCATCTCTTTTTGTTCTGCAGGACACTTTCCCTTCTTCACTCATCCATCCATCCATCCATCCTATTGGTCAGTGATGCTTTTCTGCTGGTGTTGTTCATTTTCATAAACCGGCAAGCCCCATTATTTTTGCATGATCACTTCTCAGTGCTGAGCCAAATACAGGACAAGATGCATTAGAATATCGACTAATAAAAACCATAAATTGGTTAATTATAATTTTTTTTATATCTGCAACAAATTTAAATCATATCAGTCAAAGCATTTTTGAGATATTGGGCTGTTTAGGTTTTCTATTTTGGCAGGTTTACGCCAAATATTGATATATCAAAATGTACCTTCTTACCCACTGCCCTCGCTGTACAATCAGTGGAAGATTATTTGTGACAAAATTAAGTGCAGACCAACAAGTTAACCACGTTGAAACATAGTACATGTGCAAGTCGGCCATTTAAACATTTTCATGGTGTAAGTGTGTCATAATTAAAATCATATCAACCAAATGATTGATTGCTTTCCACTATGGCACACAATTTTTGTGTCCATTTAAAATGCAACACAAAAGCACATTGCTTTGTAGTTCATGTCCATAAATCGCGTGTCACAAGTAAAAGCAAAGCAGACATATTGCAAGCACTCATGATTGGAATGCCTGTTTCCCCAACTTTTGCCAGCCTTTGCCCCACCTTTTGACGCTGACTGGTCATTTGATTACATTTAGTGTTAGCATTATAAAAGCATGGTCTCGAAAGTTAGTTATGACATGCGACCTGTGAACATTAGAATGCAGTGTGTTTTGTATTGTATTTTAATCTGAGAATAAAATTGTGTGCTGTAGTGAAAAGCAATTGATGATTTGGTTGATATGTTTTTAAATATGATACAATATATTAACATGACCTGCTGTGGGCTGGCGCCCTGCCCGGGGTTTGTTCCTGCCTTGTGCCCTGTGCTGGCTGGGATTGACTCCAGCAGACCCTCGTGACCCTGTGTTAGGATATAACGGGTTGGACAATGGCTGACTGACTGACATTAACATGACATGATAAAACTGTGCCAAAATGAAATGGCCCACTTCGATATGTATTGCCTTTGAATGCACTTAACACGTTGAATTTTGGCATGAATAATCTTCCATGACAACCCTGCCACATCTCAGCTTTTTATCTAAATTGGGAGTAGTGTTTTTGTTGATGGGTTAGTGAGTAAGCCAGTCAGCTTTGCACTGTATGCTATATACTGTAGAAAGATTGGGGTGTTAAATGCTGGTTCTAGGAGGCTCTACTGCGTATATGTTTTTGTTCCTTTCAGTTCCTGGACCTTTTGATTCATTTATACATTCATAGTCTCAAACCTGCTTCATTTGATTCAGGTCCTCAGGAGCAGGAGTCTGTTCTAGCAGCACAAGACATGGAAAGGGGAGGGCAGGGGAGTCAAACCAATGATGCTCAAACTGAGAGGCACTAATATTGTTTTTCACTAGTTTCTTTATGTATTACTAGAGTGCTTTGCCCCCTGCTCGCTTTGCTTGCCAACCCCTCCCCCCCTCCCCCATGTCTTCAATACATGCCCTTGTGAAGAGGGGGACTGAATGCACCCCAAGGAAGACGCGGTCGCTCCTCCGAAACCCTTCTTACAATGAGAAACAAGTACAGTGTTTTTTTAGCCTCCTCTTTGCTCGATCAGCTGCTGGCTTGCTGCTTCTGCCGTGCCGCGTGATCTGCACTTTGCTCGCTTACCCCTTTCCCTCCCACCCGCCAGTGCTACGCGCTGTTGTGAAGAGGGGAGCTGAACGCACTCCAAGGAGACGTCTCAATGCATGCTCAATAATCCAGGTAAGGAAATTCTAGAAAGTTGATTCTGTTCATCTGGACATAGCTTTTTCCACGGGAGATACGTTACATCACTCATCCAAGTGACTTCCTCAGTTTCAGCTGACTGCAGGTTTCTCCAACCTTATAAATAGTACCTTTGCATAGTGACTGAAACTAGCACCGTTGACTAACAATGGGCCATATGATCAATGATATGCAAATTGTCCATTGATCAATGGCCATGAGTACCATTCACAGAGAGTTGGGGAATGGCTGCAATCACAGCATTGTAAGATGGTGAAAGATGTACCCTTAGGCCCCCTCCTCGGTTCAGAGATGGTCGTTCCTTTTTCACGTAAATGGCCTCCATGACTCCTCGCTCAAACCAGCGTTCCTCCCTGTCCAGGATGTGCACATCTTCATCACTGAAAGAGTGACCACTGTCCTGTAGATGTAAATAGACTGCAGAGTCCTGGCCTGACGCAGCTCTTCAGTGTTTTGCCGTCCACTTCGCCAGTGGTTGTTTGGTTTCCCCGATGTATAATTCACGGCAATCCTTCTTGGCACTTAACTGCATAAACTATATTACTCTGTCTGTGCTGGGGCACCCGATCCTTGAGGTGGACCAATTTTTGCCGTAGCTTGTTTTGGGGTTTGAAAGCCACCGAGACCTGGGGCCTCATACATAACGCTGTGCATAGAATTCACACTATAACATGACGTAAGCACAAAAGTGGAAATGTGCTTATGCATAAAAAAATCCAGATGCATAAATCTGTGCGTTCGCCAACTTCCACGTTCTTCCGCTCCATGAATCCCAGTCAGCGTGAAAAGTAACGCATGTGCACATGCCTGATGTCTCGCTCCAACTCCTCCCAGAATTACGCCTCTTTGAATATGCAAATCAATATAAATAGCCCTTAAGCTCAGCCTTCTGTGAAAAGACAATGGGAAAAGCAAGAGGGAAAATAGAAGAATTTCAGCGAATACCAAGTGGAGGCAAGGAAAAACATACTATTTGTTGGTTTAAACAGTGATATAAACAACAAAAGGAAGTTGATCGAGTGACATAGCGTGTCGGAGAAATTCGAAAGCTCAAGTTCACAAAGTCGCACAGTACCCGAAATAAAAAAGAAGTTGTCAGATATCAAAGTCGCAGAGAAAAGGCGAGTCGTAGCCCACTGTCTGAGTGTCACATGAAAGCTTATTGGGGTACAGAGAAAAAAAAAGGCACACAGTGGGGAAAAAAGCACGAAATGTCAACTTTAATCTCTAAATTTCCACTTTAATCATGTAGTTTATGTGTCATTAAAGTAGAACATGATAAACTTCATCTTAAAATCGTTTAATTTTCTACTTTTTCAATTCCATCATCACTAAAGTAGCACATTAAATGCTTTGTTTTGTATTTGATCTTCTATGTGCTCTATGTGTGTGAATGTGCTCTACATGTTTCCGGGCTTTCTCTTCTTCCTACAGGACACAGAATCCATTACATTCGTGATATTACAGCCCTCTGAATAATTAAAATACTGAGAAGTATACGTGATATCATTTTCATAATGATATGAGTTAAAGCATGTAATTAAACATGGGAACACGGTGGCGCAGTGATTGTTCATGTCTCACACAAGATGCTTGCTGTGCCGTGCGTGACCTTCGATGAAATAATTTATTGCAGCAGTGCTGTCTCTTTCAAACGTACTAACCTCCAATTCCTGTCCTTACTTTTCTTTCTCCAAATACCCTATCGCCACACAATCAGCTCTGTAATAGACGTTAAGCCATCTGTAAGCTTAGAATGTTGATTCTTCAAAATGTTTAAGGAACATCGAAAT
The DNA here is from genome assembly GCF_900747795.2 of Erpetoichthys calabaricus. Classification (NCBI taxonomy): domain Eukaryota; kingdom Metazoa; phylum Chordata; class Cladistia; order Polypteriformes; family Polypteridae; genus Erpetoichthys; species Erpetoichthys calabaricus. The sequence goes on along the minus strand of NC_041395.2, from coordinate 310,287,144 downwards.
ATCTTCGTAATACATGTTTAATTATTCTATACATCTATCCTTCCAGTGTCACGTCAGCACCAGCAAGAATACAGAGCGAGGCAGGAACAATCTGTGAATGCTAGTGCTGCGGCACCGTGTAGTTAAAGTTTTATCTGTATAATATAATAAACATATTTTGCTGCATTTCATCTTAAAAATGATATCATCATCATATGTAAATACGTGCTTTATAAAGTGGCTGAGGTTGTGCAATATTATAACTGTATCGCATGTTTACAGTGAGGTAATTGTACTAATAAGTACAAACAGTTCTACAAGGAGCACTTGATGGACTGATTGATTGCATTTAGAGTTCTTGGGATGAAACTGTATCTGAACTGTGAGGTCCGTACAGGAAAGGCTCTGAAGCGTTTGTCATCAGCTTGGCTGAGGCAGCGTGTTCTTGATGCTGTATACCAATAATTCTCTTTCCGATCAGCTGCTGTACAGCTGTGATTCACACTTAGATACAGTGATATAAATACTCCGAGTGGTGTAGTGAGAGTAATATGGAAAAGATGATCCGCTGTGGCAACAACTAATGGGAGCAGCTGAAAGAAGAAGAAGAAGGTGCAGTGAGAGTAACAACGCTAAAGCAGCTATTGTATTTAGAATAGTTTGACCATTCTGTGGACCATTATATTGTTACAGGTTAATTACAATCAGATGCATTAAACTAATAAACAATATGTGGTTAATTTCAGTGTATTTATAAAGCCGCATCAGTGATGTGGATCTAAAAAAGAAAGAAGAACCACACAGGAACAGTAGCACTGCTTTGACACTGGGTGCCGACAGTCTGCAAAACCGAGCAGAGAACTTGCGTATGCCAGGGTTTGAGCTTCCGTGGAAATGTGTGTGGCTTTACGGCAAGTTTAGGTTTTATACATCGCGATTTGAAAGTGGAAACGTTCTTACGCAACATTTTTGTGCGTACGCACCGTTTATACATGATGCCCCTGGTGTTTTGAAAAAATGCGTCTCAGGTGTTCCGATACTCCTGACACATAAGGGATCACCAAAGGTTTGACTTAGGCAGCGATTGTCCTTCCTCTCTCCTGGATTGCTTAGAGCATTCTTTAGGTGTCTTCCATGCTTTGACAAAGGTCCAGCTGGGATAACCACGTTTACACAGGGCCTTCCAAGGAGACTCGGCCACTCCTCCGAAACCCCTCATAAATGGTGATACAATGGGAAACAAAAACTTTTTTTTTTAACCTCCTCTTTGCTTGATCAGATGTTGGGTTGCTGCTTCTGCCTTGCAGCGTGATCTGCATTTCCTGTGGCGCTCCAAACGTTTATCGTGGGACGTGAAAGAGTCTCTCTGTCTCTCTTCAAAAGATCTCTCTTCCAAAGATCACGTCTCGTCGCAAGATTTTTTTTTATAATAGAGAGACATCAATCCTGAAATCCCTGGCAGTGTTACTTACTTTTTATATACATTTTTCCTGATATTGGTTGATTTGATAATTTCCTTTGAAATTAAAGTGCTAGGGATGATTAGGCGGTGCAGTGGTAGTGCTGCTGCCTTGCAGGAAGGAGTCCAGGTTTCACATCTCGGGTCCTCCTTGTGCGGACTTTGCATGTTCTCCCCGTGTCTGTGTGGGTTTCCTCCAGGTGCTCCACAGTCCCAAGACAAGTAGGTTAAGTGGGTTGGCAATGCTAAATTTGCCCTGGTGTGTGGTATGTGTGGGTGGGTGGATGTGCTCAACCTGTGATGGACTAGCGCCCTGTCCAGGGTTTGTTCCTGCCTTGTGCCCTATGCTAGCAGGGATTTCCCTCTTCACCCCCCGCAGTCCTGTTCAGGACTAAGTGGGTTAGAAAATGACTAAAATTAAATGATTGTTAATTAAGTGGTTGTTGCTATTGAAAATGACAATAAATTTCATACTGTGCTTCAGCATTTGTTGCTGTTTTCTCCTCATTATTTGTCACTGTTTGAATGTACTTCATGATAACTGCTTCTAATAAAACTATTTCTTTAAGTAGCTGGTTTTTCTGCACTTATTCTGTAGTCTAAAGGAGACAAAAAGTGAGAAGAAAAGAGAAGTTGGAGTTGAACTTTTAGTCTTGAAGTGTGAACTTTGCCTTTCAGACTGCAGTAGGGTTTCCTCTTTTACTTTTGTTCCTTGTTGCTTTCATTTCACCTTCTACATTCACTAGACTTTTAGGTCCTGGTCAGAGAAGCCAATGGTGACACCAGCATGATTCTCAGAAGTAATCTTATTTTCATAGTGATACGCAGTGTTATGTTTGCACTAAACAAAATGCTTAGTCAGTCCTTATTCAAATTAAGGGAAATAGGTGCCATTGCTTATTGTGGTAGCATTGAGCAGTTGGTGCCAAGCAGGTACAGGTGTCGGACATTCCCACCCTCACTCATGCCAGGGTTGTTTAATGGTGCCATTTAGCCTACTAGCATGCATGTCTTTAAGATGTGGAAGCAGGGCAAGAGTATCAGAGGAATGGCCAGACGTTATACAGCCCATCACTAAGTGCTTTGTGTTGAGGACAGGTAGGTCTTTTTAGGTTTGTATTATAAAATCATCTTTCATTTTGCCACAGAATCTCTTATGTGGATTGTGGTAGATGGGTCAACATTTAATAGAAATAGTTTTAAATAATGCCTTTTGTTTTGCCACATGTTCACAAGTGAAAAGAAATGAGGTTTCCTGGTACAGCTGCTGGTCTGATTTGAGAGAGCCTCAGATAGAACCACTGCTCCTATGGACTGAGCTGCTCCGGGTACATCCAA
>NC_041395.2:309364368-309551868 GCF_900747795.2 Erpetoichthys calabaricus | reverse complement strand
TATGGTAAAAGGGTGTCCAATCTGATATTATATGCTTGTGAATTCACTGGATAGAGTATACTTTTATTCAGATTCATTTTAAGACCAGATATCTTTTGAAATTCTGTTAGTGCTGTTAGAACTGCAGAGACAGTGTTTTCTGGGTCTGATATATATAAAACCATATCATCTGCATATAGAGAAATTTTCTGTTCCAGTCCTTCTCTGACAATCCCCTTTATCTAATAAGAATTTCGGCAGTGAACCGCCAGTGGTTCAATGGCGATTGCAAACAGCAGTGGTGACAAGGGACATCCTTGTCTGGTGCCACGTTCTAGCTTAAAGTAGTCTGAGCAAATGTTATTAATACAAACTGAAGCTTCTGGATTGGTATACAGTAGTTTGATCCATGCACAAATATTCGGGCCAAACCCAAACTTCTCCAATGCAGTGAAAAACAGATGAAAGGTAAGGCAATATGCTTTGTGTAACACTAAATGATATATACTGTGTTCAAAAATCTATATTACAGATTTAAAATTCCACAAGTGTACTCCCTGATAAAGGAGAACAAGCTTATTAGCTTAAAATAAATGTACCTTTATTTTAATGCATCTCAAAAATCAGATCTATGAATGAAACGTCAATATATTAGTAGGAGTACTAGCACTATCACATGTACAAAGCACAGTGAAATTCATATTTGCATGACTGCCAACTTGAAATACGGAAAAGATCAGCATTCAGAATTTCACATATTACAGGAAAAAATTATAATCTATTCATAAATTACAAACCTAGTTTAGTGTAAGGTTATCTGTTTTGCTAAATATTAATTACAAAAATAAAGTTATGCCTACTACAAACAATATACAGTATAATCTCTGTATTATAAAATAAATCTTGGAAGGAGACGAGACGTGATTGTGTCAGAGACATTTTCACGTCCCGCGAGACAAGTCTTCGTGCCAAGCGATGTAACCATGTCCAGGGACGGAAGCCCCGCAAGACAAGAACTTATGCAAAGAGATTTGAAAAAGTCCTGCGTGGTTATGTCAGCCACATTTCTTGTAGAGAGAAAGAAACGATATTCACTCACTTGCAGTTACACGTTGTGTTGTCACGATGTAATTCCAAACACGGAATCAAAAATCAATGCAATACTGATGAAAAGGTAAAAGCGAAAAGAGATCAAATATATGGACACAGGTGATATGACAGAAGTGCGCTGCGCAAAATGCAGATCACGCAGCACGGCAGCAGCAGCAATCCAGTAGCTGACTGAGAAAAGAGGAAGTTAAAAAAAACAAAAAAAAAAAAAAAAAAAAAAACGTGTTTTCCATTGTATCACCATTTAAGAGGGGGTGTCAGAGGAGTGATTCTGTCTCTTTGGAGTCAATTCAGCCCCCCTCTTCACAACGCGAGCGGGAGAGTCACGAACTGGTTGGCGCATAGCACAGGTCTGGGTGTGGACAAGCGAAGCAAGCAGGGAGCAAAGCACACCAGAAGTCTTTAAAGATCCAAAACAGAAAACAAAAATAGTGCCTTAACTGTAGTGAGGTAGATTAAAAAAAAGGCTAAGATAAATGCCAGTTTAAAAAAGGGACAGTACCTGCAGAAGCTTTAGCCCATGTTGTGGAATAAGAAATAAAGTGGTCTATGTGTTCTATGCCTTTGAAGGCAAAAACAAATATTTTAACACTCACATTGTAAAATAATGGTTTGGTACTTAGTAAAATATAACTCACGTACTTGAATTGAACTTTCCCCCAGAGTTTTCTGAATGTCTCTCAGTGACCGATAACTTTCCAAGAGGTGGTCTCCACAGATAACATCCACCTAGCATGAAAAAGATTGCAATAAACAAATGCAGAAAATATTTAATTAACCAAAAAGGACAAAGGCAAAAATGTGAGTAACTGGTAGCCCACATCATTCATAAAATATTACTATACAGTATAAATCAGGTAAATAGTATTTTGTAAATCTGTTGCAGGCCACAGGGAAAGCTGTTTTCATGAAAATTAAAAGTAAACAGTACACAAACAGCAATCATAATTGGTAGTATATCAGAATAAAACAAACAGTGTATGTGTGTGTATATATACTGCTCAAAAAATTAAAGGAATACTTTTTAATCACAGTATAGCATCAAGTCAATGAAACTTATGGGCTATTGATCTGATCAGTAAAGTAGCAGACAGGGTTATTAATCAGTTTCAGCTGCTTTGGTGTTAATGAAATTAACAACAGGTGCACTAGAGGGGCAACAATGAAACAAGCCCCAAAACAGGAATGGTTTAACAGGTGGAGGCCACTGACTTTTTTCCCTTCACATCTTTTCTGATTGTTTTCTCACTAGTTTTGCATTTGGCTACGGTCAGTGTCACTACTGGTAGCATGAGGCGATACCTTGACCCTACAGAAGTTGCACAGGTAGTCCAATTTCTCCAGGATGGCACATCAATATGTGCCATTGCTAGAAGAAGGTTAATGCGTCTCCCAGCACAGTCTCAAGGGCATGGAGGAGATTCCAGGAGACAGGCAGTTACTCTAGGAGAGCTGGACAGGGCCGTAGAAGGTCCTTAAACCATTAGCAGGACCAGTATCTGCTCCTTTGGGCAAGTACGAATAGGGTGCAAGGAGGAACAGGATGAGCACAGCCAGAGCCCTACAACATGACCTTCAGCAGGCCACTGGTGTGAATGTCTCTGACAAAACAATCGGACACAAACTTCATGAGGGCCTGACATCCTCTAGTGGGCCCCGTGCTCATTGCCTAGCATCATGGAGCTCAATTGGCTTTTGCCATAGAATACCAGAATTGGCAGGTCCACCACTGGCGCCCTGTGCTTTTCACAGATGAGAGAAGGTTCACCCTGAGCACGTGTGACAGACGTGAAAGGGTCTGGAGAAGCCGTGGAGAACGTTTTGCTGCCTGTAGCATCGTTCAGCATGACCGGTTTGGTGGTGGGTCAGTGATGGTCTGGGGAGGCAAATCCATGGAGGGATGCACATATCTCTACAGCTTAGACAACGGCACCTTGACTGCCATTAGGTATCGGAATGAAATCCTTAGACCCATTGCTGGTGCAGTGGGTCCTGGTTTTCTCCTGGTGCACGACAATGCCTGGCCTCAAGTGGTGAGAGTATGCAGGCAGTTCCTGGAGGATGAAGGAATTGATACTATTGACAGGCCCCCATGCTCGCCAGACCGCAATCCAATAGAATACCTCTGGGACATTATGCTTTAGTCCATCCGACGCCACCAGGTTTCACCTCAAACTGTCCAGGAACTCAGTGATGCCCTGGTCCAGATCAGGGAAGAGATTCCCCAGGACGCCATCTGTTGTCTCATTAGGAGCATGCTAATGACATTGTCAGGCATGCATACAAGCACGTGGGGGCCATACAAACTACTGAGTACGATTTGGAGTTGCTGCAATGAAATTTCTGCAAAAGTGACTAGCCTGCCGCATCACTTTTTCACTTTGATTTTCAGGGTGTCTTTGAAGTCAGCCCTCTGTAGGTTTATAAGTTTAATTTCCATCAAATAATGTGGCATCCTTTTGTTTGTAACACATTACCCAGACCATATCAGTACAGATATCCAACATGATTTTTTTTTCCCTTTGAAATCTGATGTGTTTTCAAAGTGTTCCTTTAATTAAAGTAAAACCTTGATTATCTGTCAGGAGTTGAATCCAAGGCCGTGACTGACAGATTAAGAGAAAAGACGGATAACAGAACAGCTACTTTAAAAATGATAGACAGTAGATTACAACTATTCACTAAACTATTTATTTACAAAAAAAAAAATACTATATTAACAAAATATAGTAATAAGTAAATACAACTCAGAGGTTCTGGAGTTTTCTACGTTTTACTTGGAGTCTTTGTCCTGTAACGAACGGTGCCCTGTCTTGTACTCCACTATCTTGGTTACGGAGCTCACCTCCAAAACAATAACAATATCTCCTGCCACTCACATTCTGTCTTTTTTTATACCACAAACACTCCTGCTTATTGACTCCTGACTCCCTACTCAAGACTTCCTTCTGCCGCACCTTCCTTTTTCTCCTAACTTCTCAAGTCCTAAGAGGCGTGTCCACCCCTCACAGAACAGAACAGAAGCCCTTCAGCCAGACCCATCACTTGTATAGTAGTTTAATTATAACAAAAGACAAAATCTATGAAACGCTATTAAAGGTTAAGGTATATAACGGACACTGAAATTGTAATTGCTCCCTAAACATAATATTTGGTATTTCCACCTTTAGTAGCAACATTTGCAATGAAACACTTCTGGTAACAGGAAATCAGTATTTAGCATTGCTGGTAAGAATTTTTCCCACACTCTTCTCTACAGAATTGCTTTAAATATAGCCACTCTGGAAAGTTTTTGACAATAAACTGCCCTTTAAAAGGCCCCATCTCAACATTTCAAGTCAGGACTTTGACTAGGTCAGGGGTGGGCAGATTCAGTCCTGGAGGACCGCAGTGGCTGCAGGTTTTTGCTCCAACCCAATTGCTTAATAAGAAGCACTTACTGCTCAAGTAACACTTCTGCTTCACTTTAGTTATCTCGCTCATTACGATTTTGAACCCTTATTGCTTATTTTAGTCTTAAACAGCTGTATTCTCGGTTTTTAATTGCTCCTAATTAGCAATAACATGCAAATGACAAAAGAGACCAGCATTTCTCCATTTAGCTTGTTACCATTTACACCTGTGTGTATTTATCACGCACTATTTGGTTTAATTAAATACTTGGAAGGAAAGTGAAGAGAAAAAAGAGAAGCACTGAGAATAAGCCTTCAGATCATTTGGATGATATCCTTAGAAAGGAAAAAAAATCTAGGATATGAGAATGACTTGACATGGCAGAGTTAAAGCACTAGCAATCCATGAAATTAAATAATTGACAAGGATTGTTTTTTAATTAAGCAACTGGGTTGGAACAAAAACCTGCAGCCACTGCGGCCCTCCAGGACTGAATCTGCCCACCCCTGGACTAGGCCACTCCAAAACTTTATTTTTGTTGTTTTTCAGCCCTTCACTGGTGGACGTTCTCTTGTGCTTCAGATCATTGTCCTGCTGCATAACCCAAATCCACTTGAGCTTCAGATTATGGACTGGTGACTGGACATTCTCTTTCAGTACTTTCTGGTACAGAGCGAATTCATGCTTCCCTCAGTAGCCCAGGCCCTGAGGAAGCAAAGCATCCCCACACCATTATGCTACCGTCAAGTTTAACTGTGTGCAAGATGTTCTTACTGCAGAAAGTTATTTGCTTTATGCCAGATATAATGGGACCAATGTCTTCCAAAAAAAATTCACTTTTGACTCATTTGTCAACATAACATTACACCAAAAGGTTTAGATGTAATCAAGCTGTTTCTGGCAAATGGTAGTCAAGCCTTTGTTTTTATTGTTTGGCAGTTGTTGTGATGTAAGATTTTGCAAATAACTTGATAAATATTTTATATTTCTTTATTTGTAAGTTAGACAAAGCAATGTTACATTAGTGAGAAGCATTCATGTTTAACCCCTTTAGGAATGGGTCTCTTTGAATTTTACGACAGAGATGGGGAAGGATGTGCCTTAAACCAGTTTGGTGAGTGTTTCTCGGCTAAAGTCTTTCAACCCCCGCAAGATAGCCATAAAGACATATGGTCTTGGGGGTGGCAGGTTTTAAGGTGTTGTATTCCCCCATTGGTCTGAAGTATGGCAGTTTGGAATTGGCTTGGATCAGAAGCTTTTAAGTACCATGATGTCCTATTGGCTCTAGGGATTGGACAGAGAATCTATAAATCTGCTTGTTCAACCACATTCTCTCCCTCTTACTAACCTCTGATCAAGAAGAAGTATATCTCTCTTACCAAACTGAATGAAGACCATCACATCATGAACTGAAGAAGACAACACAATGGAGACCACAGCTCGGTAGCCATTTTGGAACAGGCATACGGCCTGTTCTGAAGAAAGCTGAGCAACAATGATGCTTTAACTAGAGACATTTTAAATAACTAACAAGTCTGTGTGCCACCTGAAACTACACATCACCGTTTAATCAGGTTGTATGGTTGCCAATATTCAAATGTACTTTGCATATTGTTATTATTTATATTATCAATAATACATTATTTTATGTGTAACTTAACTCCTGCTCATCTTTTTACTACACCTAATTGCCTATAGATATAGAAGGGAAGGTGGGGATAAGTTATATACTATAATACCTTATAAACAGTGGTAAGTCTGTGGGATTTGAGGCGTTCTGACAGAGGCAACATCTTAATACAATAGGGGAAAGTAGAGCAATATATATATTACTCTACCAAGACAAAACAGCAGTGTTTTTTCCCTTGCAACTTTCGCATGGATACCATTTTTGTCCAGTGATTTTTTAATGGCGGAATCATGAACACTAACATAAACTGGGCTGCAGTTCAGTAGTTGATCTAGGTTCTCCTGCGACTTCCCAGATGAGTTTTCTATACGCTCTTGGCGTAACTCTGCTAGACCCGACATTCCTGGGCAGATTTACTACTGTTTCAAGTTTTCTCCATCTGCAGATGATGAGCCACACAGGAGTTTGCTAGACTTCAGACTACTTTGTAATCATTTCCCAACTGATATGTATTTTAGTAACTTTCTTTCTCAGGCTTCTGGAATTTCTTTAGGGTGGTTTGCTGCTTGTTGAGACCTTTAACCAACTTTACATTGCTAGAAAGGTTATACTGAAGTGAGGTTTAGGTCCAATAGGGCTAGCAGCAATCAAGTCTTATTGTGTCTAACCCCATATCATTAATGTCTGGTTCAAAGGTTGACTGAGTAACTAAGAGGCAATTACTTTTTCGCAAGGGTGATACAGGTGTTGAACTTTTTTCCTTTAATAAATCAATTGATCATTTAAAAATGTGTGTATTGTGTTGACTCAGATTGCATTTTGTATTATACCAAGTATGTTTGGAGTTCAGAAACAATTGTTGTGAATAAGCAAAAATTGAGGAAATAAGGAAGAGGGTAAATACTTTTTCACAGAACTAAAGGTAACCTTATTTTCCTTGGACATTGCATTATCAATGGGTTGCGACCATTAAGAACTTTCTATACAGGCTCCGAAGGACAAAGTTTAAATACAGTGGAAAAGATCTTGGTATTATACTTTTAAGGATGATTCAGGAGGATCATTGGACAGAACAGAAGTTGGCAGAGATTAATTCTCCAAAACTAAAGTTTCTGTGCAAGTCTCTCTTTTATTTTCAAATAGATTAGGAACATTTAAATCATTGAAATGATCTTATATAAGAAGACCACTATTATATCATATATAATGCAGCATGAAGACTACATTTCTTGAAATACGCAATAACCAAACACTTCTAAAATGGCAACATCTGTAAGAAAACAAACCACACAAAATGGTGGCACACTGAGATATAAAAGTCATAATAGTAAAATTAAAAAATAAGTAAAATTAAATTAAACAAAATGACACGCTACTATGGCAGTGGTGGCGAACCTATGGCACGTGTGCCAGAGGGGGCACTCAGAGCCCTCTCTGTGGGCACGCATGCCGGCGCCCCAGCACAGAGTTTGTTACTAGAAAGCCAGAGGGACACGGGGCTGGGCTGCTCCCCTCTCCCTCTCCATGCTCGCCTGAGGACATTTCTCGTATCACACACCCCTCTGACCAGCAGCCCAATGAGAGTGCTTCCTCTTTCTCCTGTCTGGGGTAAGGCAGGAGGCTCACATGTGGAGGGAGGGTGCTGCGTGGACGGCAGCCTGTTGAGTCTGTGGTGAAGGCGATTCCCGTGGTGGGGTTGGAGATGAGCTAGGTTGGAGGGGATGTGGTATAGCGGGTACACAGCTCAAAATTGAAAAGGCCAGTTTTAATAGATAATCGCTGCACTCACGGCTTAGAGAGGGGCTGGTAGTGTGGCCGGAGCGGTTCCTGCGAGTTTCGTGATGTGGGCAGTCCTCGCTTAAGTGCATAGGTGAGGAGTCGTCTGCATCTGTAATTGTTGCCGGGAGCTGTTATTCGCCACACCTGATGCACGTCCATGCAATATATAATATAATATAATAGGCGGATGGAAAGGGGAAAAAAAAAAAAGAGAACAGGAATGGAGGTTAATGGGGGAGACCTGCGTGAAACAGTTGAGAAGCTAGAAGGGATGACATAGGACAGCACACTTAGTTTTGAAAATGAAATCCTTAAAGTGTGGAATTCTCTGAAAATGAAATCCTTAAAGTGTGGAATTCTCTGCCAAATAATTTAAGTCAATGAAAGCACTTGGGATTGCTTTCCTTACTTTGCTAGTATCATCTTATGTGTGTGAGCAGCTGTTTTCAGCTTTGAATTAGATCAAATCTGACACCAGAAACAGACTAACAAATGACCTGAGTGCTGCATGTGTTGCTCTCAAACTTACAAAGTATGAGCCAAGGTTAGACAAATTATCAGCATGCATACAACAGCAAAAACCACATTAATTGTTCAAAAGCATGCCAAATGCAAACTTTTACCTTTCAATAAAAAGTTGCTTATATCATTGAAAGCTGTTATTGTGTTTTTCTTTTAAGACAAAATAAGTTAATGTAAGAGTTGTTTTTTCTAAACTAAAACCTCAGTATTCAGGTTAAATTACCGTATTGGCACTTTGCGATAAATAAGTGGGTTTTGTGTTGCTGTTTGGGCACTTGGTCTCTAAAAGGTTCGCCATCACTGGTCTATGGAGTGCTGATGCGGATGGAGATCTTTATTACAACCATTTCTTGATGTCAATTGAACTATAATCTTAATTATACCGCGCTGCATGTTCTGCATATCGCACTATGCAAAGATCATTTAAAAGCCTGTACAGCAGCTGTCCCTTTGTCTCACAGGACGTTAAAGTGTCTCTAAGAAACTGTAATTTGGACGTGCAAGTATGCAAGTAGTCTCGCGGGACTTCAAAGTGTCTCCCCGAGATGATCACGTCTCGACCCATTATTTTGTTATATAATAGATAGATACAATTATTTGTCACGTTCAACCTTAATTGTGTCAGTCAACAGGGATGATTTATTTTTTAAAGAATATAACAAATATGAGTAAGATTTACTGATATCTGTTTTTTTAGAATTTGGCTATTTAACTTCATTTAAAAAGTTATTTTTAACCTGTTGTTTGCTAATGATCACAGAAACAGAAACAACAATTAAATTGCCACTCCTCTGATTTGACTTGTGTCTGCCCTGTTGTTAACGGACACTAACAAAAAAAAAAAAAAAAAATAAGACCACTTCAAATTAAACTACTCATGTAACTAACTGGACTTTTTATTCAGAAACAAAATAAATTAAATTTTTTAATAATTTGCAATTATTTCATGAAATTAAATACCCTGTGCATTTATGTAAAAATCTATAGTAAAAATGAATTGAATGAGTACTAAACTACTATAGAGAAAAATGGAGGTAGTTATAAAGTTAGTTTTCTCATATGACTGCTTGCAATTTCAGAAAATACACACGTTACACTTCATTGTTTTTTAGAATGTAAAAATATTACAGTAAATTTTGATTACCTGATTCAACTCGGGAAATGCTTTGTCAAAAAATAAAACTGAAATTGCAGTCAACTGAACTGTTAACATATTACATTTCTGGGAAACTAAACTAAATGATAAAATAAGATGAATGTAATATAATGAGCACCAGAGAGTGATATATACATCTATTTCATTTTGGTGTTGAATAGGGAGGGGAAAAAATACTGAAGCAGTTGAATGTGTGGTCTTCACAAAAAAAGAATAAGCTGTTAAATATAATTCAAAAGTAATCACAAAAGCAGACAATGCACTGTACACAGGCAGTATGGTAAGGTAGCAATGGACTTAAGACTACATGCTCAGTCACTATCTCAAGGACTGAACTAGTCACTTAACCTACTGTATCTGTACTCCATATTTAAAAATATGTATAAAATAGGTTCAGAAAGTATTGTTCTTATTTAATCACCCTCCAGGTTTGCTCAGGAACTTCCTTGATGAGCTGGACGGACCGATATCTTCCCTCCCAGATGACAGAAGCCCACTTCTAATTCTCAAGGACCTGAACATCCGCCTGGACAGTCCTCCTGCTGCCTACTTTCTCGTTCTTCTTTCCTCCTTCAAAATCACACAGCTCCACACCCTACTGACTCACAAGGCTTGACCTCATTCTTTTATGCAACTGCACTCCCACAAATGCAATGTGTATCATCATGCCATAAAACAGTACAGTATTATGATCAGTATAAAAAGTTACATAAATGTAAAACTATATATATATATATATATATATATATATATATATATATATATATATATATATATAAAATTCACTAAGCCGGGAGACAAGTAGCCACCCATGGAAAGCACGCCGGAAGGGGCGTGGATTCACTAAGCCGCCAACAAGTAAGCCGCCCATGGCGCACGCAGGAAGGAGCCACGCCCACCAACTCTAAGACCATTGGATACGACGACAACTCGCAGAGCCACGCCCACCAACTCAGACGCGACGACTGGGAAAAAACGCCGTCATTTATGTTCGTCTGGGCTAGAGGCCACATGCATCTCTGAGCTACGTTGACTTTTCATTAGTCAACCTCAGTCGAACCTCGGTTCACACAGGCAGCGCGAGAGAGAGACACAGGCACACACACACAGGCAGCGCCAGAGAGAGACAGAGGCACACAGGCAGCCCGAGAGAGAGAGCTGCGCACACACACGGGCAGAGCCAGAGAGAGACAGAGGCACACAGGCAGGCAGTGAGAAAGAGAGCCGCGCACACACACAGGCAGAGCCAGAGAGAGACAGAGGCACACAGGCAGGCAGTGAGAGACAGAGCCGCGCGCACACACGGGCAGAGCCAGAGAGAGACAGAGGCACACAGGCAGGCAGTGAGAGACAGAGCCGCGCGCACACACGGGCAGAGCCAGAGAGAGACAGAGGCACACAGGCAGGCAGTGAGAGAGAGAGCCGTGCACACACACAGGCAGAGCCAGAGAGAGACAGAGGCACACAGGCAGGCAGTGAGAGACAGAGCCGCGCGCACACACGGGCAGAGCCAGAGAGAGACAGAGGCACACAGGCAGGCAGGCAGTGCGAGAGAGAGCCGCGCACACACACAGGCAGAGCTAGAGAGAGACAGACGCAGAGAGACAGAGGCACACAGGCAGCCCGAGAGAGAGCCGCGCACACACACGTGCAGAGCCAGAGAGAGACAGAGGCACACAGGCAGGCAGTGAGAGAGAGCCGCGCACACACACGGGCAGAGCCAAAGAGAGACAGAGGCACACAGGCAGGCAGTGAGAGAGAGCCGCGCGCACACATGGGCAGAGCCAGAGAGAGACAGAGGCACACATGCAGGCAGTGAGAGAGAGAGCCGCGCACACACACAGGCAGAGCCAGAGAGAGACAGAGGCACACACACACACAGAGACAGATAGATAGATACTTTATTAATCCCAAGGGGAAATTCAGTATGCTGCTGCTGGAGAATGTGATACAATAAACAATATTAAATTAAAGATTGATAATAATGCAGGTAAAAAAAACAGACAATAACTTTGTATAATGTTAAATGTTAACGTTTACCCCCAGGGGGGGGAATTGAAGAGTCTCATAGTTTGGGGGAGGAACAATCTCCTCAATCTGTCATGAACAGCAGTCTGTCGCTGAAGCTGCTCTGCTGTCTGGAGATGATCCTGTTCAGTGGATGCAGTGGATTCTCCATAATTGACAGGAGCCTGCTCAGCGCCCGTCACTCTGCCACAGATGTTAAACTGTCCAGCTCCATGCCAACAACAGAGCCTGCCTTCCTCACCAGTTTGTCCAGGCGTGAGGCGTCTTTCTTCTTAATGCTGCCTCCCCAGCACACCACCGCGTAGAAGAGGGCACTCGCCACAACCATCTGATAGAACATCTGCAGCATCTTATTGCAGATGTTGAAGGACGCCAGCCTTCTAAGGAAGTATAACCGGCTCTGTCCTTTCTTGCACAGAGCATCAGTATTGGCGGTCCAGTCTAATTTATCATCCAGCTGCACTCCCAGATATTTATAGGTCTGCACCATCTGCACACAGTCATCTCTGATGATCACGGGGTCCATGAGGGGTCTGGGCCTCCTAAAATCCATCACCAGTTCCTTGGTTTTGCTGGTGTTCAGGTATAGGTGGTTTGAGTCGCACCATTTAACAAAGTCCTTGATTAGGTCCCTATACTCCTCCTCCGGCCCACTCCTGATGCAGCCCACGATAGCAGTGTCATCAGCGAACTTTTGCACGTGGCATTACTCCAAGTTGTATTAGAAGTCCGATGTATATAGTTACAGTTGGTGGGCGGGTCTCTGTTAGTTGCTTTTGCGAGCGGGCACATGACCAGGCAGTGTGTATGCTTCGAGAGCGAAGGTGGACGCGACAGCACCATCTAAGAAGAATCATATTTGTCGTGGATGTGAATCGCTGTATGCAGCTTGTAAAACAGTTTGCGAGGGGTATTCCATGGTCTTAGCAGTGTCTGTACTTCGATGTGAATCGATGTATGAAGCATGTAAAATGCTGTATTGTATGTTGCCCTCTCCAGAGTTACATCTTTTCATTCACCTACAGTCGTATCCTCAAAACCAACCCCATTTGGACAACTGTGTCTTTCAGGAAGTGTTCACCCATCAATACATAATTATGCGGCGTATGCTACGCCGCGGGTTGGCTAGTATATATATATTTGTTTTAACTAAGCATTGTGACTCTCTAGAACTGTGTATAAATTCTGCATGTGAAACTCATTTAGTTCTATCATTTATTTTCGATTGTTTTAATAACCGTCTTCCTTGCTTTCACTGTACTGGCATTATGTGTTATTTATGTATATACAATTACTTGGAATTTGCTAATCACGTTTAAGTTAATCAAGTTATGCTGGCACTTGCCTTGAAAGTAAAGATCAATGCCTCATCATGTCATTCACTGTTACAGTGGCGACAAATTTCAGTAACAGAGCTAAGTAAAGGTAGTGATTTCATTCTTCCAGTATAAATGGCAATTTAATAGTAATCATTTAATCCATTTCACTCACTATGATATCCTCTAGGTAATTAATATAATTCACTCAACTGTTAAACATAAAATATATAGCAGGACATCACCTTAGCATTACCGTACAGTTTCTTCCAGTGATCCATTATCTATCTGTGGTAAAGCAATGTAAGCCACCACCTCTTGAATCCAAAACGTAATATCACATGTACCTACGCCTTCCTAACAAAACACAACCTTGATAATAACTTGGTTAATTTAAAAGGACAAAACTCAATAACTCCATCCCTGCCAGTCACCAGTTTAGAAGGATAGTACAGCTGAGATCTGCATAAGACTGCATCCAGTTAAATGGTCATGATTGGTATTATATGAGGAAGACCTTTCCAATTTCCACCTTCTACTGGCATCCTGACATATTTATTTTGTTAGAGCTAGACAAAATTAAAAGGAACGTAATTTAAAAAAAAAGACTGCTAGTAACCAGTTTCCACTGTAAAATTACTTCTTATGAGGGTCTTATGTAATAGAAAAGGTTTATTGCTAACAACCTCCAGATAAACATAATAAAATGGCACATTAAACAAAGCATCATCAAAGTAAAAACATGTATTGTTTGTTTATCTTGTTAAAAATACAGTTAATATTAGCTTAATTTAGCTTCACTGGGATCTGAATCCAAGCCAGAAGCACTGTTTGCACAGCAAGAACTAACCTTGGACTGGGTGCCAATCCACTGCAAAGCATACTTAATATAACTCCCACTCTAAAACACTCCCTCAATTAACTCAAACAGATACAATTTTGTGTTGCCAATCACCCTAACACATACCTTTGGGATGATAAAGGGACACATTAATTATTATTATTATTTTTTTTCTTCTAGGATTTATTTTATGCATATCAATAAAAAATATGGGGCTTTGCTTCATACTACAGCTTTTGTAGCTTGAAATACATCTTTTGAAATTACATAGTAATTGCCTTAAAATTAATCTGACTGTCTGAATTAGGATAGCTTCTTTAGCAGAGATGGGGCTTTTCACTAGCATCATGCAAAACATTTTATAATTCCTTCTAATTAGCAATGCATGGATAATTTAAGCAGCTGGTGACTGGGTGAAAGAGTTTCTGGTAGACAGACAAATCTGTTAATGGTCAATGTAGAAAAATTATGGGCTGTGCTCTGACAGTTTGCTATTCTATTTGTTATTAATGATTTGAAGAAGTGTATTCTGCATACCCTGAAAAGCTAATGCTCAAAAAATCAAGTTTATAAATTAAAATTAGGATATAAACTTTAGGGCAAAAGCTCCGTCTTACCTGTTATTCAGAAATCATTTTTGTTTAAAAAAAAAAAGTTTTGTTTTATATTTAACCTGGATATGGATATTTGCCTAGAATTAATGTAATCAAGTTTAATAAATTAGTCTACAAAACACTGACCCTTAAAAAATAACACTTGGATTTGTTGGAAAAATAAAATGTGTTAAAAAAAAAAGAAAAAAGTACTATTCAACCAGTCTGAAATTTAAACTTAACTTTTACAGTTTTTTGACCGTGTTGACATATAATACATGAGAATGTGTTAAGAGAATTATTTCTACAAGAATGCATTCATTCATTTCCAAACCTGATTGTCCAGTTTGATATCACAGGGAAGCTGGAGCCTATTCCAGCATACACATCAACATCAGAAACTAAACAAAGCCCCCTAAAGTAGGAAGATCACAAAAGGCCTTAAATGATTTAATATGTTTTGTGATACAGTTACACAGCACATACCTATCAGTTCTATTTATAGCTTGCATATAGCCTTCAGAGGCCAAACAGTATAATCTGTGCAATAATGAATACTCACACTTTGCCTGAAAGATTGAAATTGGAAGAGTCTGACAACACTAATTTCCATATTCTCATTTTACACACAAGTACAGATAGTGTGTGTGCCTGAGTGCAACACTCTTCAGATAAAGGTAATCTGGAGAGGAATACACATTTATAATGATCTCACTCAAATTTCATCAATAAATATCTAAGCAATACAAGGGTTTTTGCAGGTTTTAAACAAATAAAATTAAAATGTATAAATAAAAATGAATTATTTGACTAGAAATATATTATTTTCAGGAGTCAGGATACAATTCAGAGCACTCACAACTAAGTACATTACAAATAGAGACTCAGTACCTAGAAGAATTTGAACTATATATACAGTATATATGTATTTAAGTATTTAAAGGATATTTCAATCAATAAGTAAATTATTATTATTATTATATGAAGATGTTCAGTGAAGAAGAGGGTGAAATTCACCACTTAAACCATTTAAAATACCTGGCTAAGCTCTTCAATTATAAAAGATCAACAAAGGAGGAGATGGAGGGATACCATCACAGTATCCACAGCAACCCAAAAAGGGAGAAAGAACTTGGGGTAAAAAACACAGACTGTGCAGCCCTCACAAACCAACCACCAAGATATCTGGTGATCAGTGACTTTGTTACAAAGGCAAGGAAAAGATCTGTACTGGGGTTTAAAGGGATCCTATACAAACTCTACAATTCTAACAGAGGCTGAGAAGGTGCCCACAGAGTTTATTTGTTATGGAGGAAGAACTTTCTTCCCGAGAGCTGGCTCATTGCAGAGGTCTGCTTCATTCTCAAAACAAAACTCTACTAGATTAAAGTGATTTTGAGCCATCTCACTTCTGAATGTGGAAAGGATGATCTTCTTTGGAAATTTAGCTAAAAGACTCACCAACTTCTTGTTGAGTAACAACTATTTAGACACTACTTTGTTAGAGAAAGGAGGCATCCAAGGAGTGCCTGTATACCAGTGTTGTCACAAAAATCATGGAGGATGCAAAGAGGAATTGGAGAAATTTTGTGACTTGATTTGACAAAGGCCTACCACATTCCTAAGAAATTCCAGTGGCTCCTTCAAGGCTACCTCAACTGTTTTAGAGTATACTTCACTTATACCCACTTTACTACTGATTGACAGTGGCTGGATATTGGCATCATCACTGGGTGTACCATCTCTGTGATTTTGATCTCAGCAGCACAAAAATCTCCTAATCAAGTTAGTGGATATACCAAAAACAGGGTGTGGTGCTTACAAATAGAATACAGAAGGCTCTGATCATGCCATTCATGGATGATCTCACAGTAAAAGCAAAGTCAGTACCAGAGGGCAGATGGATTTTAGAAGACCTAACAGATCTCACCAAAGCAGCCAGGGTGAAGTTCAAGCCATCCAAAAATCAGAAACCTATTGCTGAGGAGGGTTGTGTCCAGGATAAGCTTAATTTTAAGATCGATGAAGACACTGCTCCCACCATCAGCGAGAGCCCTGTGAAAAGCCTTGGAAAGTGGTACAGAGTGGGCCTGAATGAGAGAGAGAGTGTGAAGGAGATGATTGCACAAGTAGATAGAAGGCTGAAGCCCTGGAGAAGAGTGGGTGTTTGGGGAGTATAAGGTATAGGGCTAACAGTGTGGAATTCTCCCAAGACTACTCTAGTTTATGAAGTACACCTGTCCACTGTAACACCACTGGAAAGAATAACAGCTGCCAGTAGAGATGGCAGTCAGTCCCTATCTGTACCAATGAGCTGTACAGCTCTTATAGCAAGATGCAGCTGCCAATAACATTGGTTGTGAGAAGAGTAAAGTGACAAAGGTCCAGAACACTATGATGCAACAAGACAATGAAGATTAAAGGATCTGCCAAGTAGGAGTCAGTATCCAGACTGGATGAAAGTGGACAGCTAGCAATGCTCCAAGGGAGGCAGAAGAGAGGTTCCAGCATGTTGACTTCATGGGGACTATGAACCCGAGAAGGTTGAGGCAGGGCTGCATCACTAGGTCGAGCTGGAAGGATGTTAAAGCAAAGGAGCACCGGACAATAGTGAAAGGGAGATCCGGGACGCAAAGAAGGAGCACAGGCATTCAAAGGCAGCACCAATAGAACATTTGTCAAGCTGGAGACGCTGGGACTGGGAGGGAGATCTCTGGGCTGGAAAGACCTGTGTAACATGGAGAAGCATAGGGTTAAAGCTTTACTTTACTATGTCTATGAAGTTTTAACCCATACCAATAAACCTGCACTGGTGGAAACTGACAGAAAATCCAGTTTGCACATGGTGTGGAAAACCCACCAGCTTGGAACACAATCTCCCATCCTACCAAGTGTGCCTGTTGGATGGGAAGTTCAGATGGCATGACCAAGTACTGCCACAATTGGCTGAAGAATTATAGAATGAGAGGAAGGGAAAGAACAGCAAGGTACTGGCAAAATCTCACCAGGCTCCACAGGCTGGGAGAGATAGCAGGCAAAGAGGCAAGTATTACAGGGGTTACCTACCACAGCAGTTTACAGGCAGATGACTGTGTACCTGAGAAAACAGCTTATATTTCCCAGGGAAGTCACAAGCACAAACTAAACACCACAAAGCAGGTGGTCCACCTGGAATGGATGGTGATCTGGGAGGTCTGGACTGAGGAAGGACATGAGTATAAGGTCAGGAAATATGAATCCTTCATTCTTGTGTGCAAGCAGAGGGAATGGAGAACATGAAACTTCCCAGTTGGAGCCAGTTGCAGGAGTTTCCCAAGGAACTCATTTTAGAGTAAAGTGGACGTCCTCAAGTTTACAAGTCCAGTTTACAGGAAGCTGAAGGATTACCTGAGCAAGCAGGCAGAGACAGCACCTAGGCAGCTTTGTCTTATGAGAAACGAGTGATCACAGAATTTAGCTGATAAATGAGAGTTGGACAGAGCTGAGTAAGAAGGTTAAACTGGAATCAATAAGGTCAGGAGATGGAAGGACAATTAAAATCAGAACAGAGAAACAGGAAAAATACCTCACACAATGGAACAGTAATGGGTTCTATAAATCAAACAAAATATGTAAATGGAGAGAGTCAAATATTTCTAAAACTGAAAAATGTAATATTTGCATGTAATATTCAACTTATTATTATTAACTTTGAACATCATTAAGGGTTGTATTAGAAAACAATGAGGTTGTGCCAATTGTTGAGGTAATTTGTGTTTTCTACAACTCTACTGCTTTAAACGTATAATTGAGAGCTATAAAAATTACCAAAAACATAAGCTCCCAAACACATATGCACATGTATAAGGCAAATTACTTTTATATGGGTTGTTGTTGGTTTATAATGCATATACTGTACAGTATCCTTTAGGAACTCAAAAATGAAGTGCAGGGTTTTTCAGATATACAGCACATTTATAGACTGGATCAGACTTATTGCAGTGCCATTATTTTTATTACTTGTTAAGGGTATTTGATTGAATGCATTTTAGCTGTTGTATGAGACAACGTCAGGTGTACCTGTAAATAAAATAGGGGATGCCAACTTTTATAAAATGCTCTATTTTTAACTGTGAAATGCTAACTACTTTTTCTATTCCTGCAAAGCAAGTGACAAAGTAAGCTATTACCACATAAAAAGCATGATCAATGCCAAAAATGAATCAATTAATTGTTGAAACCAAGTACTGGACCAGTGGGGTTCAGTGTATACACCAGCTATACAGGTAAAATCTTAAAATCAATACACTAAAATGCAAAAGTCAGAAATCCCTATTATTCAAGGACTTTCAAAGCCATCTACTAAGGCTAAAGATATTGCTATAACATACAGTGGAACCTCAGTTTGCGAGCATAATTTGTTCTGGAAACGTGCTTGTAATCCAAAGCACTCATATTTCAAAGCAAATTTCCCCATAAGAATGGAAACTCAGATAATTTGTTTCACACCCCACAAATATTTATATAAAAATGATTAATACAAAATATAAAGTAAAAATACTGTACATAAAACAAATTAACCTGCACTTTACCTTTGAAAAGAATCGAGGCTGGTGTGAGGGAAATGAGAGACAGGAGGAGGAGGAGTTATTGTGTAGGACGATTTTCACTCAAACTAACGAAATTTCTGCTATCTGTTGCCTCACTGGAATCTTTTTCTTTTTTTGCGACTTTAACAAGGAAACCTATCCAATGGCAGTTGCTACACTTGGACACAAAATTTTAAAAAAATGCTTTACACACTATAAGCGTTCCGAAGCAACCGCAGGCTCCCAGCACTGTAGCACTTGCCATAAAAGTGAATCAGAAAAGATCGCAGTCAAGCTATAAGCGCCTGCCATTTATGGGTGATGCAAGGAACATTATAAATGCAAGAGCACAGTATTACTTAGCCATCAACCTGGTCACAACCCTGCCTAATCGCTGTGTCTCTGTATAGCAGAGTGGTAGATCCCGCTACAATAAATATCAGTGCTGTTCCTGTTTCACACTGAATAAAGCTGGTTTTGCTAAAGTACTGAGACTCAGCCTTGTGTTTTGGGGTGCATAACAGGGACTCGCACGTTACAGCACACACATGTGGTCACCATGCTATAGTAAACAGTATATGCTCATACGGATGTTGACTATATGAGTGAGGCACGCCGACCGAGAACGATCATGGGAGACGATTACCCACAATCCCCACACGACGCTCGGCGGACAAAGTGTATACGTACTACTCGTATTGCAAGACTGCGCTCGTTTATCAAGTTAAAATTAAAAATTTTAGCTCATCTTGCAAAACACTCGCAGATCATGTTACTTGCAATCCAAGGTTTTACTGTATTAGAAAACATTTAAAAAAATGTTTAATAACATCTAATCTAATTGGTTACTCAAATCAACAATACTGACTGCACTGAATATTAGTTAACTGAGGTTTAAATTGGTAGCATACTCTACTTTATTTCTACCAAAATGGCATGAATAACTCAACATAAGTCTGTAATAAAACAAATCCAGTTTCTCAATAAAATTACAGATAAGATCCGGAAAAGCATTTGAAACACACAATAGTTTCCATTCTTTGAAATCCTTATGCACTGCCTAGCTTCTGAGATCTTTACCAGCAGAGGTGACAAACATTACTATTATGCTTTATCAGTACTGGTCCTCATCAGTCCCTGCCCACAAAAATTTATAGCTGATCATAAAAATCACTAATTTATGACAATGTGGAAGAGCTAAAAGGTATAGATTAGCTAACTGAGTAACAAGTTCAATAAAAGACTATTGGCTGGAATTCCAATCCAAAAAAATCTTAAATTTAAATAATTTTGACAGGATTAGTACAATAAATTAAGATTCTCGATGAGTTGCATTTTCTAAATTAAGAATTGTTCAGTTTTAACAAAAGTACAAAATGCCGGTAAAGAAGATTATACAGTATGGTAAAATGGTAACCTAGCAGATTTTATATTGGATTTCTTCAGATTCATTATTACAGATTCTGTTCTTGCTCTACCACCTAGTGGAAAGAAATGGAGCTGTAATGCTTTTGAATTCAGACCTTTAAAAAATTGCAATGACTTACCTTTTAGTTATCAAAAGCTGCACTGCCTGAATTTCTACATACTTTTTGATCAATTTACATGAACCTATTAATATGACTATATGCACACAATAAACCTAAATTCATTACTCTAAACCCCTTCTACAGAACTAGGCACTGGTTTGCCTCAAAAATGTAGTAACAAGAAAAGGTCAGATAAAGGACACTTCAGCATACTTCAGCATGCTACACAGTTACTTCAGTGATTTGTTTGCCAATAATATGGAATACCCAAAGAACAGAGAGCAAATCAGTGGTCATTGTAAGCCCTAGGTGGTCTTCAGAGATATGGTGGTATCCTTGGATCACAGGCTAATAAAGCTTCAGACTGTAGACCACAAACAATTACATAGATAGAACTCTATTCATGACATCTGTTATAATATTTACCTTTGATCCTACCTTGAATAGCCTGGACTATTGTGGAGTTATTGTGAATAATAAGTTCCATTTCTCCCAAGGTCATAACCACAGACATTGTCTATGTAGATAAGAAAGATAATGGTGCAACCCAAACAACAGTTTTGAATCACACATAGCTAAACAACAAGTGATATGTGAAGGAGGTCCTTCAACCAAATGCATGACTTTAGCTTGACCTTTGCCATTTACAACAAAGGAGTCGACTAAAAAAGATTTCCATCCACCAGGACTAATGGTGTTCAGTTAATACCCTTTCTGTCATGCTGTGTCCCTGGACAAGTTTTTTTTTAAATAAAACAGAAGGGAGGCAAATACTGTAACTACACACTGCACAATCATCTGGCATCTGCCATCCAGGAGGAAAAGATTCATGATGATTGATTAGATATGCCATAAATACATAAATATTTTACAATGCATACCTGAGAACTTAGGCTTTGAACATAGAACAAAAATGAATGTGTAACCCTGTTCTTGAAGAATACATACAGTATTTACTTTGTTTTAATTTTGGATTTTTTTTTATTCACAAGTCACCTTTTCTCTATTCTAGTTACCATGTAAACTGGATGCTTTTTTTCCATGGTAAATAAATAAAAATGCTGGGTAAATTCTTCAAGCTCATTTAGAAAAAAATAAAGCACTATTAACTAAAGAATTCAGAACTAGAAGAAGCTGCATGGCAAGGCTGGTATTTAAAAAGAAATCAACACTGATAACAGCATGCAAAAAACCTGCTCTGTTTTAGGCAGAGTTGCACCTTCCAATACAATGGCAACTGCCTCGTTTCCTAACTTCAATTACATGCTAGATTCAATGAATAATGCAGTACCAGACTTTCTGCGTCTCAGCCCAACAGTGTCTCCTTACAGCTAGACAGCCATTATCATGCTCCACTTAACAATGACTGCATATGCCTAAGCACTTTGGAGAACAAAATTAGCTTTTCTAAACTTAGAGGAAATGCAAGCAGAAGCACAACTTATTTAGCTAGTCCATTATTATATTTCTATTTGTAGTTTTTGCTATATGAGCAAACACATATCTTTATACTTGAATTTTCTGCATAGCAGGTGTATTTTATTAAAAATACAATAAATCAGTTAAACAGCTACACCAAATTGCAACAAGAACATCAGGCCAAACAGAACTGATTCATCCCATGTTATATGTGTTATGAAAACCTGTTAATAAGCACATGTACAGTAATGTTATATATAATGAAAAAGATCAGGTAAAAAAAAAACTAGGTGGTGTTTTAAAGGAATGATGGGATGCATCTCGTAAAGGGCTGCTTCCCTGAAGTTCCTTGCTACAAGATAGATCATGACCTGATTCTAAACTAACTATTGACCAGAAAAAGGTAGTCAAAATACAAATTTTCAATAATTGTTTATGAAAGCGATTAAGTAAATAAAATAATTGAGAGTATTTTTCTTCATCTAGAATCAAAATGTCAAAAACTAATGTCAATGTGTATAGGAGTTAGTTGAACTTTGGTTCTAGGTGCAAAGAGGACTGTCTGCAACTCAGCATCAGTAAAACAAGAGAACTGCTTTTAGACTCTCACCACACCAGTTAGCCTCTATGCCCAGTTACTATTCAGGAAGTGGATGTTGTACACTGCTATAGGGACATGGAAGGGGGGGCGGTCTACATTTATGTCAAATTAGATTGGTTTAGTAACACAGAAGAACTATACATGAAAAGGAAGGGTTGATCTTTTTTCTGTGGGAAGTGACATCTTGATTTTCTACTCTGTGGTGTGCTGGGCCAGTAACATCACTTTAGGAGAGGCCCACTGAATCAACAAGCTAATTAAGTGGCAGACTCAGTTATGGGACACACTCTCAATTTGAAGGAAGGAGTGAGTGAGAAACTGAAGATTAAACTAATAGTCATTATGAATAATGTTGCACATACTCTCCCTGATACACTATTATTAATTACTTTTAGACAAGGAATTATTCAACAGAATTGTGTTAAGAAACTCTACCATTATAATGCCTCACTTTTGAGTGCTCTCTTATCATTAGCCAAGTCAAAGGTTTGTTCTTATTTTTTTGTAATTCTTGTCTTTTCAAAGGAAGGTGGTTGTTATTTGTTATATTTTTTGAGCATCTGTAAAAGATCAATTTCCTCTTAGAGAGACAGTATTTTATTTTCCCATCTGTCTAACAAACATACTAACATGATGCTAGATATAGGCAATAAAGTCAACAGGACAGTAGAAGAATGTTACCTCGATAAATCAGAAATGAACACTGCAACAAATAAGAGGGATCTTGATCTGAAATTTAACAGATGAGGTGGATGGAGTTTTAAGAGGTCACACAATCTTATAGCATAATAAGTTCAGTAAGGAGTTATCCTGAAAACGTAATTTAAAATTTAAGTCTGAAATGGTCTCTGAATGCAAGAAGAAGAAAACTTTGTTAGGCAAAACAAAGATTACATCTTTTGATGTTTAAAATAAATCAGGAATTTAGCAACAGCATGGCATATAACTTGTGAAATCAAAGAGCTCATGCTTTCCAGGGAAGATAGATAAGGAGAGATCTAATGCATGTCACTGCAATACAATAAAGCCAAAAGAAAGTAAAGCACTGAAGCATCTAAATTGCAATGATAGGACTAAATTCTTCATATAACTACTAAATTTCAAGAATATTTTTAAGAGCAGTAGATAAATAAGAAATCAAATCACTACCAAATCAAACTTTGCGTCAGATCACGAAAGGGAATGACAGTACTTTGCTAGAACCTAATAATTCTTTGACAAATATAGCTGACATATAACAAGTCTAATCTTTTCTAATTTTCAGCTTTTGACAAACTCACCATCTGCCTTCCTCAAAGGTTCCAACTTTTGGAAGAATAGAAAAATCCATAACAAATCCTAACAAAAAATGTTTCTTTGGGGATATCCAGCATCACGTACGAAAGCTGGTTAGCACCTTCTTGTAAAATACAGTAAAACTTTGATTATCCGTACCGGTTAAGAGAAAAAACGAATAACAAAACAGCTACTATAAAAGTAATATACTGTAGATTAGCGAACAGTCATTTATTTACAAAACAAAATATAGCATTAACAAAATTAATTCATTCGTATAATATTGTAATGACCAGCATAATAAGAAAACACAACTCAGATGTACTGGAGTTTAATAATTTCAGTTTTTGTGACAAGTCCAACATTGCACATTTATGTTTATCAGCCATAACAATGTACAGAAGATTCATTATTACAAAAGAGAAAAGCTGCGAAACTCTATTAAAACTGAAGGTACGTAACTGACACTGATTTCACAAAGCAGCCAGAGACGTGGTGCAGGGGAAGAACACTACACACTAATACAAGGGAGAGTTGTTCCAATGTGCACAGCTCACAGTTTAACACACAGCAGTAGTAGTACAGTAATCCCTCCTCCATCGCGGGGGTTGCGTTCCAGACCCCCCCACGAAAGGTGAAAATCCACGAAGTAGAAACCATATGTTTATATGGTTATTTTTATATTGTCATGCTTGGGTCACAGATTTGCACAGAAACACAGGAGGTTGTAGAGAGACAGGAACGTTATTCAAACACTGCAAACAAACATTTGTCTCTTTTTCAAAAGTTTAAATTGTGCTCCATGACAAGACAGAGATGACAGTTCCGTCTCACAATTAAAAGAATGCAAACATATCTTCCTCTTCAAAGCGCGTCAGGAGCAGAGATTGTCAGAAAGAGAGAGGAAAGCAAACAAATCAATAGGGCTGTTTGGCTTTTAAGTATGCGAAGCACCGTGGCACAAAGCTGTTGAAGGCGGCAGCTCACACCCCCTCCGTCAGGAGCAGAGAAAGAGAGAGAGAGACAGAGAAAAACGAACAATCAAAAATCAATACG
Source organism: Erpetoichthys calabaricus (assembly GCF_900747795.2). Lineage (NCBI taxonomy): Eukaryota > Metazoa > Chordata > Cladistia > Polypteriformes > Polypteridae > Erpetoichthys > Erpetoichthys calabaricus. The sequence continues at coordinate 309,527,073 of NC_041395.2, read as the reverse complement.
TGCCCTTCGAGCTTTTAAGTATGCGAAGCACCGTGCAGCATGTCGCTTCACGAAGCAGCTGCACAGAAGGTAGCAACGTGAAGATAATCTTTCAGCATTTTTAGACTAGTGCCCCTATCGTCTAGGTGTGTGAACAGCCCCCCTGCTCAATCCCCCTACGTCACAATCAGAGAAAGTCAGCGAAAGAGAGAGAGAGAGAGAGAGAGAGAGAGAGAGAGAGAGAGAAAAGTAAGTTGGGTAGCTTCTCAGCCATCTGCCAATAGTGTCCCTTGCATGAAATCAACTGGGCAAACCAACTGAGGAAGCATGTACCAGAAATTAAAACACCCATTGTCCGCAGAAATCCGCGAACCAGCAAAAAATCCGCGATATATATTTAAATATGCTTACATATAAAATCCGCGATAGAGTGAAGCCGCGAAAGGCGAAGCGCGATATAGCGAGGGATTACTGTAGTACAGTAATCAGTAGGCGCTGGCGTGCACTTTTTTTTTTTGACCCTGATGGTTAACAGAGACTCACAGTTAATCGACTGATGGATAATTAAGGTTTTACTGTATTTGATTATGCACAATTATTCTGTTATTCATATGGTTACTTTTAAGGAATATACATATTGCTATCTACAAGTCAACCTTTTTTCATTACTCTTTCATAGCACCAATAAAGTTCACTACCCCTGCTTCTCAGATATATTTGCAATTGCTTCACAATCTTATGTCTTGACTACCATAGTTATGCATTCAATAGTTCTTCCTCAAAGCATTAACACACGACAAGTTCAAAATTAAACTAATCAAGTCCTAGCTTAACACTGGCATTTGATTCATAGTAAATTGCCAGTAAAATTCTGTTAACTTACAAAGCTGTGAACACCAGCACCACAGAAAAAATGTATGTATTCCTACTATCATACACACTTGCTAGACAACCATGATCTTTAGACATTTCCTCAAGCCATTGCTGTTCAAGTCTTACTAAATATTAATTTAGTTATATGACTAATATCCTAGGGCACTATGACCCCAGGTTTGTATGTAAGACTCATTAGATCTAACATTTACAGTGGTATGCAAAAATATTCAGTCCCATTGAAAGTCATCACAATTTTCTGCATAGCAAATGATATGCACACATCTTTAATAATTCAGTATTTTAATGTGAATTCTTATGCTGTGACAATAGATTTCCAAAGTCAAAGTAAAACATTTTTGCAGATACTTAACTGAAGTAGAAAAATTCAAAAGTGTTTGGATAACTATTCAAAAGCCCTACACATTAGTACTTTGTTGAGAACCCTTTTGCTACAATAACAGCCTTAATTTTTTGAGGGTATGTACCATTTTTGCACATTGTTCAGGAGTGATTCTTCCCCATTCTTCTCAGCAGAATTTATAGAGATCCTCTAGGTTGCTGGAATGGCATTCACTTTTCTGTTCTGAGGCATTAAAATATGGCTTTGGCCTTATGCTTAGGGTCACTGCCAGGCTGAAAGATGAATTTTCCCCTGAGCCGGAGGAACATAGCAGACTGCAAGTTCTCCTGCAATATTGTGCAGTACAGTGATCCCTTGCTATATCGCGCTTCGCCTTTCGCGGCTTCACTCCATCGCGGATTTTATATGTAAGCATATTTAAATATATATCGCAGATTTTTTGCTGGTTCGCGGATTTCTGCGGACAATGGGTCTTTTAATTTCTGGTACATGCTTCCTCAGTTGGTTTGCCCAGTTGATTTCAAACAAGGGACGCTATTGGCAGATGGCTGAGAAGCTACCCAGCTTACTTTTCTCTCTCTCTTGTGCTGACTTTCTCTGATCCTGACGTAGGGGGATTGAGCAGGGGGGCTGTTCACACACCTAGACGATACGGACGCTTGTCTAAAAATGCTGAAAGATTATCTTCACGTTGCTATCTTTTGTGCAGCTGCTTCCTGAAACGACATGCTGCACGGTGCTTCGCATATTTAAAAGCTCAAAGGGCACGTATTGATTTTTGATAGTTTGTTTTTCTCTGTCTGTCTCTCTCTCTCTCTCTCTCTCTCTTTGTTCCTGACGGAGGGGGTGTGAGCTGCCGCCTTCAACAGCTTTGTGCCGTGGTGCTTCGCATACTTAAAAGCCAAACAGCCCTATTGATTTGTTTGCTTTTCTCTATCTCTCTGACATCTGCTCCTGACGTGCACTCCTTTGAAGAGGAAGATATGTTTGCATTCTTTTAATTGTGAGACGGAACTGTCATCTCTGTCTGGTCATGGAGCACAGTTTAAACTTTTGAAAAAGAGACAAATGTTTGTTTGCAGTGTTTGAATAACGTTCCTGTCTCTCTACAACCTCCTGTGTTTCTGTGCAAATCTGTGACCCAAGCATGACAATATAAAAATAACCATATAAACATATGGTTTCTACTTCGCGGATTTTCTTATTTCGCAGGTGGCTCTGGAACGCAACCCCCGCGATGGAGGAGGGATTACTGTATTTATGTCCGTCCACTGTTCCTTCAACTCTGATAAGATTCCCATTCCCAGCACATGAAAAGAATCCCCATAGCATGATGCTGCCACCACCATATTTCACAGTAGGTATGGTGTTTCTTGAGGCATGGGCAGTGTTAGTTTAATGCCACAAATTCATCTTTGAAGTCTGGCCAAAAAGTTCAATTTTGTTCACATCTGACCATAAAACCATCTCCCACATGTAAACTGGATTTTTCTCATGCTTGGAGCAAAAGCTATTCTTAAGGAATGGCTTCTTTATTGCTACCCTCCCATAGAGGCCTGACTTATGGTGAGCTGTTGAAATTGTAGATCCATGTACCTTCACTCCAATTTCTGCCAAAAAGTATTACAGAGTTCTGAGAGTGACAGTTGGGGTTTTAGTATCTTCTTTCAACAATCGATATCTTGTTCTGATGTTTAGCTAGAAGGGACTGCCTGCTCTAGTAAACGTTTAGGTGCTGTGATGAGCGTTCCACCTGCTGATAATGAATCCAACAGTGCTTAATGAGAATCTCAAACTCTCTTCATATTAATTTTTGTAGACATTTCCTGCCTTACACATTTCAATGACTGTTTCTCACATCAGCTGAATTCTCATTTTTGCACTGATTATCCAACAAAGACTATGGCCCTTACAAAGGACGCTTTATATATCCAGGGAGATATAAAGGACTCGAAAGTAGTACCTAATTATGTTTAATTATGGTCACATTACTGTCACCTTTGTATCGTTTGTGATTAGTTTGTCATTTGTGTAAACCAGGAGATTCCAAAGCACAGAGGATTTAAATATTTATGCAAAAAATAACTTTCCATTTCAGCTAAATATCTACAGAAAAGTATGTATTTTCACTTTGGAAATGTATTACTACAGCATAAGAAAATTATGATGGCTTTCAAGAGGAATGAATACTTTTGCACTCCACGGTAAATCAAGACTATAGCAATTTTTTGGCCTTTTGCTTTTTAGATCTAGTAATTTTGGTGTAATTCTGTTTATCATGTTTTTTGAGTTACATATTTGTTCTGGAGATTCAACTTGTACATCATTTGATCATTTTGAAGTTTATTCCATTCACTTCCAATACTGAAATAATTTTTCTCCTTACTGCATTTTTCAAGTGTGCAGGGTTTCTTAGTGTAATACTATAAAAGCAGACTGTTTATATGGTACATAGCGCATGCTATTAAAGGTACTAAATGAAGATTCGGTTCGGTCCCTGTACAACCGGTGTCAGAGCTTGGTCCGCATTGCCGGCAGTAAGTCGAACCCGTTTCCAGTGAGAGTTGGACTCCGCCAGGGCTGCCCATTGTCACCGATTCTGTTCATAACTTTTATGGACAGAATTTCTAGGTGCAGCCAGGGTGTTGAGGGGGTCCGGTTTGGTGGACTCAGGATTGGGTCACTGCTTTTTGCAGATGATGTTGTCCTGTTTGCTTCATCAGGCCATGATCTTCAGCTCTCTCTGGATCGGTTCGCAGCTGAGTGTGAAGCAGCTGGGATGGGAATCAGCACCTCCAAATCAGAGACCATGGTCCTCAGCAGGAAAAGGGTGGAGTGCCCTCTCAGGGTTGGGAGCGAGATCCTGCCTCAAGTGGAGGAGTTCAAGTATCTTGGGGTCTTGTTCACGAGTGAGGGAAGAATGGAGCGTGAGATCGACAGGCGGATCGGTGCGGCGTCCGCAGTGATGCGGGCTCTGCATTGGTCTGTCGTGGTGAAAAAGGAGCTGAGCCACAAGGCAAAGCTCTCAATTTACCGGTCGATCTATGTTCCTACCCTCACCTATGGTCATGAGCTATGGGTAGTGACCGAAAGAACGAGATCGCGAATACAAGCGGCTGAAATGAGTTTCCTCCGTAGGGTGTCTGGGCTCTCCCTTAAAGATAGGGTGAGAAGCTCAGTCATCCGGGAGGGGCTCAGAGTAGAGCCGCTGCTCCTCCGCATCAAGAGGAGTCAGATGAGGTGGCTCGGGCATCTGATCAAGATGCCTCCTGGACGCCTCCCTGGTGAGGTGTTCCGGGCACGTCCAACCGGGAGGAGGCCCCGGGGAAGACCCAGGACACGCTGGAGGGACTATGTCTCCCGGCTGGCCTGGGAACGCCTCGGGATTCTCCCGGAAGAGCTAGAAGAAGTGGCCAGGGAGAGGGAAGTCTGGGCATCTCTGCTCAAGCTGCTGCCCCCGCGACCCGACCTCGGATAATCGGAAGAGGATGGATGGATGGATGGAAATGAAGATCAATTGACTGTCGTAAAAAAAAAAAAAAGTTGATTTAGAAATTAATCTGTTTTTACTCGTTAGCAACAATTAATAAAAATGTTCATTAAAATAGTTCACATACCATTATGTAAATAAACCCAGCCAAAAAAATGTCTCTTGAATAGAATTTAATTTGGTTAAGCTTATATAATTAACAACACAAAAATATAATACAAAGACAACAATAATCATCATTTACCACCAACACACAACCAACCAATTTAATTCAAATGCATCCACAAATATTAATCAAAATTATTTGTAGATGACTCTAAAGTGTGACCATAACAGTTCTGCCGACCTCACAATTTAGGGATTAAGTCACTTTTTATTGATACTTTTTGTTGCTTTAAACTCACACTTGACAAGTACAAAGGCTTTATTAACTTTCTACCAGATTAGAAGGAATTCAGATTGCTCCTTTGTAGTACTTTTAGTTGTTTAGGAAATCAAATGTTTATAGGTTCACAAGAAATGCTTTAGACTACACTAAATCAGGATCGCTAATTTTTTTATTACTGTATTAATTTTGAAGATGCTTTTTCCCACCCCAAGGCAAATTAAAGATCAGGATAAAATTCTGTACAAGTTGAACAAAGTAACTAGGTGATTTGTTTAAGACTGCTGTCACATGCATGCGCTTGGGGAACAGCTTACAGGCATAGTTGATGACAATATTAACCCGGGCCACCTGGGGGCAGTATGCTATAATGGTATCTCTTCTTCTTTCACCTATGTAGAAAAGAAGATTGACGGGCCAATCTCTGTGACGTCACTTCCAGGTACCGAACAACTATACCCGCCACTTCCTCCCAAAAACCATCAAAGCCGGAGATAACGCCATCTTGGGACAGACTCGAACACCACACAGAAATAATCCACAAAATAGTGCTATACCATGCTTTTTCCTTTCAATACACAGGGTTTGCCTTCAGGTGCCCCACACCCTTTATGAGAATCTTGTGTGTTTTCTCTTACACTGCATAGTTTGTCAGCTGTAGTGAGTAAGCCAGCAACCTTCTAATTTATAGTCCAAAACCTTAGCCAAGGGCTGTTCAATTACAAATTCAGTTGGGCCAGATTTTCAAACCAAGAAATTTAGCTGGGTCAGACATTTTCAGAGGCCGATAAGCAGCAGATAAAAACAAATTTTAAACCAACTCAAATAAATGTATTTAAAAAAACAAGTAATATTTATTCATTGTTTCTGTTTTAAAATTGATCACATCTGACAAAGGCATGTCAAAAAGTGCACAAAAACAATAAAAAGATATAATTGAACAGAATCTGAGGTAGTAGCAATACTTCTTTTACATTTTAGAACAAAAAAAAAAAAAAAAAAAAGCAAAAAACATTTTGGTCATATCTGACCGAGGTACATCTCAAAGTGCATAAAAACAAAATTGTGCTAGTGTTAGCAATAACATTTGTTTCCTTTTTGAAATAAAATAAATATTTTGGTCATATAACAACTTGTCTTTACATTTACAAAGTGCTTTTCTCACTACTCACGCAGGTAACAACCAGGACGTGAACCCATGATCTTCTTACTGTGAAGCAGCAGCGCCACCATTGCATTTCCATGATACAGTCACATTGCAAATTACATTTAACAGAATAATACAGAACTGAGATTGATCTCGTCTGTTTCGGTAGATGGATGTCTGAAGCAGGACTCTGTTAGCAGCGGTGTTATTTTCTCTTTTTTTTTTATCATTCCGAGGTATCCTGCATTTACTCAGCCCGAGGAGGCTCAATTACAGTATATGCAAGCATATATAAACATGACCGGTAGAAGGGTTCAGAAAGAAACAGAAAAGACAGCTATAGCTTCATCTAAGCCTAGACAGGCATCAAGTCCATGCTCCAGGTATGACCTTTCAGAGACTGATCTGGAATAGATCGTCGAAAGCACAGATTTCCTGGGACCTGACACTGCTACATTGTCTCAAGTCCTGAGTGAAAGTGGGAGTGATTGTACAAACAAATTGGGCCAGGATAGCTAGTCGATTCCAGAAAATTCATTGAAACTGAAAATGGCCTTACCTTTCGCATTGTCAACAACTTCTCACGAGCCGGAAACATTTTCAACTGGGCTTGCCATTTCATCAGCAGAGTGTGGAGAAGACTTAAATGATGTTTCCAAGCTGAAGGTAATGATTGCCGCAATGGCCACCGCTCAAGATATAAAGGAGCTCAAGAATGATTTAAAGAAAGATGTAAAGAAAGAAATAAATGCTATAAGGAAAGAAATAAAGGACATACACAAGACAAATGAGAAGCTACTTCAGGATATTAAAGACCAAAAAAAACGTTTAAATAATCGCTTTGAGGCAACCTTTAAATGTACGCTACAAAAAATTGAGGAACAGATGCAGGAAAATGCATCTAGGTTTGAGAATAAACTTAGAGCACTTGGCGCTCAGTTGGAAGACGTTAAGCAAACCTTCATGACTCGTATTGAAACAGCTGAACAACCGGCACCTACCGCTGACGGAAAAGCAATGGCTGCAAACTCCGAATGCAAAGCACTCTGAGACAGACTAGCTGTACTGGAAGATGGATGCAGAAGGAATAATATTAGAATCGAAGGTCTCCCTGAGAATCATGAAAGTCCAAACCCTGTGAAATTCATAGCTGAACTATTCTCTAAAAATAACTGGAGAGGACTTAAAATCAGACACTGAGATAGCAGCAGGTATACTGCATACAGGGATCAAATACAGTACAGTAATCCCTCCTCCATCGCGGGGGTTGCGTTCCAGAGCCACCCGCAAAATAAGAAAATCCGCGAAGTAGAAACCATATGTTTATATGGTTATTTTTATATTGTCATGCTTGGGTCACAGATTTGCGCAGAAACACAGGAGGTTGTAGAGAGACAGGAACGTTATTCAAACACTGCAAACAAACATTTGTCTCTTTTTCAAAAGTTTAAACTGTGCTCCATGACAAGACAGAGATGACAGTTCCGTCTCACAATTAAAAGAATGCAAACATATCTTCCTCTTCAAAGGAGTCAGGAGCAGAGACTGTCATAAAGGCAGAGGAAAATCAATAGGGCTGTTTGGCTTTTAAGTATGCGAAGCACCGCGGCACAAAGCTGTTGAAGGCGGCAGCTCACACCCCCTCCGTCAAGAGCACAGAAAGAGAGAGAGAGAGACAGAGAAAAACAAGCAAGCAAAAATCAATATGTGCCCTTCGAGCTTTTAAGTATGCAAAGCACCGTGCAGCATGTCGTTTCAGGAAGCAGCTGCACAAAAGATAGCAACGTGAAGATAATCTTTCAGCATTTTTAGACAAGCGTCCGTATCGTCTAGGTATGCGAACAGCCCCCCTGCTCAATCCCCCTACGTCAGGATCAGAGAAAGTCGGCGCAAGAGAAAGAGAAATGTAAGCTGGGTAGCTTCTCAGCCATCTGCCAATAGCGTCCCTTGTATGAAATCAACTGGGCAAACCAACTGAGGAAGCATGTACCAGAAATTAAAAGACCCATTGTCCGCAGAAATCCACGAACCATTACAGTAATCCCTCGCTATATCGCGCTTCACTCTATCGCGGATTTTATATGTAAGCATATTTAAACATATATCGCGGATTTTTCGCTGCTTCGCGGGTTTCTGCGGACAATGGGTCTTTTAATTTCTGGTACATGCTTCCTCAGTTGGTTTGCCCAGTTGATTTCATACAAGGGACGCTATTGGCAGATGGCTGAGAAGCTACCCAACTTACTTTTCTCTCTCTCTCTTGTGCTGACTTTCTCTGATCCTGACGTAGGGGGATTGAGCAGGGGGGCTGTTCGCACACCTAGACGATACGGACGCTCGTCAAAAAATGCTCAAAGATTATCTTCACTTTGCTCCCTTCTGTGCAGCTGCTTCGTGAAGCGACATGCTGCACGGTGCTTCGCATACTTAAAAGCTCGAAGGGCACGTATTGATTTTTGATTATTTGTTTTTCTCTGTCTCTCTGCTCCTGACGGAGGGGGTGTGAGCTGCCGCCTTCAACTGCTTTGTGCCACGGTGCTTCGCATACTTAAAAGCCAAACAGCCGTATTGATTTGTTTGCTTTCCTCTCTCTCTCTCTGACACGCACTCCTTTGAAGAGGAAGATATGTTTGCATTCTTTTAATTGTGAGACGGAACTGTCATCTCTGTCTTGTCATGGAGCACAGTTTAAACTTTTGAAAAAGAGACAAATGTTTGTTTGCAGTGTTTGAATAAAGCTCCTGTCTCTCTACAACTTCCTGTGTTTCTGTGCAAATCTGTGACCCAAGCATGACAATATAAAAATAACCATATAAGCATATGGTTTCTACTTCGCGGATTTTCACCTTTCGCGGGGGGGTCTGGAACGCAACCCCCGCGATGGAGGAGGGATTACTGTACCTCTAAACCTAGGACTCTCATCGTGTGTTTTGAAAAATGACAATTTAAATTACATATAATGTTACTCCTCAGACAGAAACATGAGATTATATTTGAAAATAACCACATTCATATTTTTCCTGATTTCTAACCCTCAACAGCTCCTAAACGTGTCACATTTTACAACATTAAACAGCGCTTATGGAAAGCCAAAATCAGATACAGCCTCTTGTATCCTGCCAAACTGAAAGTGGACATTCAAGGCAAGCTCTACATTTTTACTTCTATGGAGGAAGCAGAAAAATAGCTAAAAAAAACTGATCCCGACACTTTTTTGAAATACGATTGTGGGTCGCATTCTCTCCTGGCATGGCAAAGAAGATCTAATCAGCTGGTTGATCTGCTTGCAATGATACTGGTACCATAATTATACATCCTATTTACTTCTCTGACACTTTTTCCTTAGGTTTTATGTTTTAATTACAATTATATCTTTTTTTTTTTTTTTTTTTTTTTAATGGAGGCTGTTTAACATCATACTCTTGGTTAACTGTATGAGGGCTTACTATACTTATCCAGGGCTACTGTTTAACATCATTCTCTGGGTTTACTCTTTCAAGACGGTTCAAGATTATATTTTATGCTTATAGTATTTGGACTGTATTGTCAATAGATATCTCAATTTTAATCCTTATACACCGCTGCTGGGGGGCTTGTTTTGTTTTGGACGTGCTTTGTCTCTAGGTATGTCAGAGGAGTAGGACTTTGTGAAGTGTGGTCTAGCCTCACATGGGGAGGCAAAATGGGAGGGGGGATGGGGGGAGAGAAACAGAGCAAGCTATTTCTAATGTATCCTTTTAATCCTCATTTTGTGAGATGGAATGTTAAACGGCTGAATCATGAATTAAAGAGAACGAAAGTATTCTCGCACCTAACAGGCATAATGCTAAAATAGCATTATTACAGGAGACCCACTTATTAAGCAAGGATCAGTGGACTGGCCAAATATTCCATTCCAGCTTTACAAAGAAAACTAGAGGTGTGGGAATTCTTAGGCATAGAACGATCTCATTTGTAGTGACAGATGTAGTATCTGATCCTGAAGGGAGATATGTGATTGTCATGGGTAATCGTATTTAACTGTAAAGTGGTTTTTGATAAATATCGATGCACCCAATGTGGATGATAGGGACTTCATACAAAACGTATTTTATTACGTATCCATTCCCAATGTGAACACTCATAAAATTATAATGGCTGGGGACTTAAAATTGTATTTTAAATACAACACAATTTAAATACGGGGCGATGACGTCTAACACTGCAAAAACAATTACACAGTTTGTAACTGATCACAACTTCTCAGACCCCTGGAGATTTCTAAACCCAAATTCAAGAGCATATACCTTCTACTCGCCAGTGCATCACTGCTACTCAAGAATTGATTATTTTTTTTTTTATAAATAATTTCTTGCCTACAATTAAATCTTGTAAGTACGACGCTATTGTTACCTTCGACTATGCCCCTTTGATCATGGAGCTAAAATCACTACGCCCCACATACTCATCTCACAGATGGCATCTAAACCCACTTTTATTAGCAGACGAGAACTGTACAGAATATATATCCAAGCAAATAGATTTTTTTAAATTTTTTTTTAAAGAGACAAATACATCCTCAGATTTCTGTAGGAATACTCTGGGAAACTATAAAGACTTTAAGAGGACAGATTATCTCATATCTTACACACAAAAATCAATTGGAAACCAAGAAGGCATCAGAGCTAATCAGTGAAATTACCACAATAAATCAAGAACATTCCAGGTGTCCAAATGAAGCACTTCATAGGAAAAGACTGGCTCCGACAACTAAAGAAACAGAACAACTCATTTTTAAATCAAGACATCATTACTATGAACATGGAGAGAAAGCTAGTAAGATTTCAGCTTAACAAATCCACAAGCAGGAAATTCACAATACAATCCAAGCAATTATCAACACACAAAAACAAAATCATTGACCATAAAAATATAATGCACACATTTAGAGACTACTATAAGTGCTTATATTATACGGAGTTTAAAGAAGACAAGACACAACCTAATGCATTTCTGGATGCATTACAGATACCACAACTAGATACTCCCAGTGCAGAGGAATTGTATAAACCTCTGGCAATATCAGAATTACTAGATGATTTAAATTCACTTCAGAGTGGGAAAGCAGCAAGCCCTGATGGCTACCCTGACAGATTTTTAAAAAAAAATCTAAATTAAGATAGCTCCCCTTTTATTAGCAACATTTATAGAAGCTAGAGACAATAAAATTCTACCTCAAACTTTTCATTAAGCCTCAATTACCGTCTTTCCTAAGCAAAATAAGGACTTATTACAATGTACATCATACAGACCAATTTCACTTTAATGATGTTAAGATACTCACCAGAGTTCTAGCTAGAAGGATCGAGAAAGCGTTTCCTTCTGTAATATCACAAGACCAAACTGAATTTATTAAAGGCAGACACTTAGCTTCCAATCGTTAAAGCCTGTTTAATGTAATATATTCACGCAGAAATTCTAAAACCACAGAGGTACTATTATCGTTGGATGCAGAAAATGCATTTGATATGGTTGAATGGAACTACCTTTTCTCTATATTGGAGAATTTTGGGTTTGGCACAAACATTTGTGCATGGATCAAACTACTGTATACCAGTCCATAAGCTTCAGTTTTTTATTAACAACATTAATTCAGACCACTTCAAACTAGAATGTGGTACTAGACAAGGATGTCCGTTGCCACCACTGCTTTTTGCAATCGCCATTGAGCCACTGGCAGCTCACTGTCGAAATGCTTATGAGATAAAGGGGGTTGTCAGAGAAGGACTTGAACAGAAAATTTCTATATGCAGATGATATGATAATGTATATATTTTCAATCCACAAAATGCTGTGCCTGCAGTCCTAACACCACTGACAGAATTTCAAAAGATTTCTGGTCTCAGAATTAATTTGAACAAATGTGTGCGCTTTCCAGTGAATTCTTAAGCACACAATATTAGATTGGACACCTTCCGTTTTATCATCGCAGATCAAATTTAAATACCTAGGGGTAAACATCACAAGTAAATATAAAGCTCTTTATCAACAACATTTTGCTGTCCGCATGGAAAAAAATTAAGCAAGACTTACATAGATGGTCTACCCTTCATCTAACTTTAGCTGGAAAAATTAACGCTGTCAAGAATATCCTTCCTAAGCTTCTTTTTCTATTTCAAAAAATCCAATATACATAAATAAATCATTTTTTAAGAAATTAGGTTCAATCATAACCTAATTTATTTGGAATTCAAATCATCCACGTATCCAAAGGGCGACCCTACAAAGACCTAAGGCAGAAGGTGGCATGGCTCTACCTAACTTTCAATTTTGTTACTGGACGGCGAATACACAAGCTGTAAAATCATGGACATTGACACAAACAGATGAACACGCACTAACTTGGTCTGCAATAGCAATAAAATCCACAGTACTTCTTAATATTCCTTGCTTTGTACACTTACAGATAAGTACATAGACAACATCTTCGATCCTACGAACAATTACACTCCAAATTTAACTTTTCAGCAACACATTTCTTTCACTACCTTCAAATTAGAAACTTTGTTAAACAAAACCTGCCTAATTTTCCTCACCTCTCACCTAACTCTATTCCGGAAAAAATATTGATCAGTCTCGAGGACAGCATTTCTGTAATATATAAAAACATTTTGAAGTCTCTCCTTTTTAAAGATCCTAAAGTACAGTGGGAAAAGTATCTCTCACTCAACATCTCAGAAAAGGAGTGGAAGGTAGCAATCCACAGAATTCAATCGAGCTGCAAATGCACAAAGCATACAATTATTCAACTTAAAATTATATATTGATCACATCTGTCTCATTTAAAATTGTCCAAAATGTTTCCAGGGCAAGATCCAACCTGTGAATGTTGCAATCAAGTTCCAGCCTCATTAGGCCATATGTTTTGGAAATGCACCAAACAAACATCATTCTGGACCAAAATCTTTAAACACCTTTCAGACAGGCTTGGTGTCACAATCCCTCCTAATCCACTGCTGTTTTTGGTGTACTTCCAGATGGGCTTAAAGGACAAACAAACTGTAATTGCCTTTACTTCACTATTGGCACGTAGACTTATCTTGCTCAACTGGAAGAATGCTAACTCACCTCTTTTAAGTCAGTTATATATTATCTAAAATTGGAAAAAATCTAATTCTCACTTAGAGCATCTGTACAGAACTTTTTCAAAACTTGGCAGGATCTAATCAATAACATTTTAGAATAAGCATTTAATTATTTACACATTGTTACTATTGTTAAAGTTTTTTTCTGCTGGCCTGGCTCTCTTTCTCATGGGTGGGGGTTGATTCATTTCGACTAGTTTTGTTAAACTTGACTTGCTTGTATGGATTGTTGTTTGATTCTAATGAAATTAAAAAAATGTGAAAAAATTAAAAAAAAAAAAAAAAAGAACTATCAATGCTATCAAAGCCATCAGTGCAGAAACCCATAACAAGTAATAACAGTAACCAACACCACCATTTGAATAGGCTGGAATTAGCCACTATATTGCACTGCAGCTGAATTAAAATGTCACAATTAAATACATCAAATAGCAGATTTAAGGTGAAAGTTTCTTTTAAAAACAGTTTGCTATAACCTGATGAGGCGAAGCAAACAATATCTTAAACAACACGGGGCATCAATGCGTTTTATTAGTGATTTAAACAGCAAGATGGAAGTGGTGAAATAATATTTTCTTAATACTTTATATCAGTTTTATTTCTATGCAGTGTTACAACAAGCTGACAGATGATTTACAGAGCAAATAAGCAAACTGTGCCTCATAATTACAACAAATGTTTTTCAGTTTATATAATAGCTAATGTAAATCCCATTTTTAGTTTAGGTCCCTGCTTGCTACTTACTTTTAAGAATTTATTTTATTAAAAGGAAGTGACACGACTTTAAGCATACATTAAAGTCTATAGATATTTTCCCTTTATTTACCAGAGATGTTACAATGAGAATTGTCTTGCTTTTCAAAAGAACGTCTAGCTGCAATTTACAATTCAGTGTTTCGGTTCATTAAAAACTGTGCATGAGACAAACCACTTATCTGTGACTTCACTTCAGATGCGCTGGTTGATGATTATTTTTAACTGATGTTTTCAAAAAGATAATAATTTTCATCATATGTATATGTATTTAGTTTTTTTCCTTTTTAAGCATTAGCTTCCATATAAAAACAAAACAATGTTAAATTTTAAAAAACAAAATACATAGAATGTCCTTTCCATTCTCACGAATCCTTTTGTATATACAACTTTACATTCTAAATGCTGCCAGCTAAGATGTAAAGACTAAAGAAAATTAAATGCAACACCAGAATTAAAAAAAGAAAAGAAATGCTAATAGATTACTTCAAAGAAATACTTGTGCTAAATCTGCAAATAATAAGAATTTATGATGCGTAGAATAAGAAAAATGTCACAGTTGATACTCAACATGGGATGAATGTATTATAATTCTGTTGTGTAATGAGTGTTAGCTATGTTTGACAAGTACAGATGGTGTTAATTTCATTAGATCATAAAATCAGACAAGACCGATATTTTGCTTTTATTTGTAGGCTTCTGCTCAGACCAGGATGAACTCTGAGTGTTCCATTTTCACAATGACTATGGACCATTGACTTTATTTGATAAAACTTGTGCCCCAGTTTCTAAAAATTCAATTCAATTCTTCAATAAGTAAAGTTAAGTTGTTTGTGTGTTCATAAAATATGCAGATATACAGTATTTTGTTATTTGTTACTTACTCAGTTTTTTTGTTTTAGGTAAAGAAAAAATGCACATGTTTAATCAATGTTAAAGCTAAAGGATACTCCCAAGACATGTTGGAATTATGAAAATTACCTGGCATGCTGGACCAATTCCCATTTTCCTCCTAATAAACAATTCAACATGTCTGATTGTTGCATCTCCAGAGACACGCACAAACCTCTTCTCTAAAGGCTAAAATTAAATGAAAAAGAATTAAATTAATGAAATTACATTTTACAGAGGAATTCAGCAAAGTTAACTGATTCATCATAAAAAGTGTACTTAGGACAAAAAAATTAATACAAATTAGTAAACCTTGCATTAGAAGAAAAAAAAAACTGCCTAGTAAAGTGTAAATAAAAAAAAAATTAAAAACCTTCAGGTCTAGACTAAATGCAATTTTTGCAAAGAAGGACAAGTTGAAACTAAACTTAGTGTATGCTGAATGCACTGAAGAAATCGGAAGCAGACTGAGGGAAAGCCAGGTAATCACAACATTCTTAAAAGGGATTTAGCAAGTTGCAATGTAAAAATGTGAAGGATCGAGTATTAAACAGTCACATAAAGAAAGAATCAAGGCTTTTCAGATGAAGGGATTAAAACACATATTATGAGTCAGATGGATGGAGAAAAAGACAAATGAATTAGTTTTGGAAAAGGCAGAGACAACTTGGTTTCTTTCAGGTGAAACAAGAGGTAACTTAAAAATTCTCATCCATTCATCCATTGTCCACTGCTTATCCGAAGTCAGGTCGCAGGGACAGTAGCCTAAGCAGGGGAGCCCAGACCTCCCTCTCCCCGGTCACCTCCTCCAGCTCCTCTGGGGGGACCCCCGAGGCGTTCCCAGGCCAGCTGGGAGATATAATCCCTCTAGCGTGTCCTGGGTCTGCCCCGTGGCCTTCTCCCAGTGGGACATGCCCGGAACACCCCCCTAGGGAGGTGTCCAGGGGGCATCCTGACCAGATGCCTGAACCACCTCAACTGACTCCTATCAATGCGGAGGAGCAGCGACTCTGAGTCTCTCCCGGATAACTGATCTCTAAGGGAAAGTCCAGCCACCCTGCGGAGAAAACTCATTTTGGCTACTTGTATCCGCGATCTTGCTCTTTCGGTCACTACCCAAAGCTCATGGCCATAGGTGAGGGTAGGAATGTAGATCGATTGGTAAATCGACAGCCTCGTCCTTTGGCTCAGCTCTCTCTTCACCACAACAGACCATTGCAGAGCCCACATTACTGCGGATGCCGCACCGATCCATCTGTCAACCTCTCGCTCCATTCTTCCCTCACTCATGAACAAGACCCCGAGATACTTGAACTCCTCCACTTGAGGCAGTAATGTGTTCCCAACCCGGAGAGAGCATTCCACCCTTTTCCAGCAGAGAACCATGACCTCGGATTTAGAGCTGCTGACCCTCATCCCCACCGCTTCACACTTGGCTGTGAACCGCTCCTGTGAGAGCTGGAGGTCACTGTCCGTTGAAGCCAACAGAACCACGTCATCCGCAAATAGAGATGAGATTCTGAGGTCACAGAACCAGACCCCCTCCACTCCTTGGCTGCGCCTAGAAATTCTGTTCATAAAACTTATGAACAGAATCGGTGACAAAGGGCAGCCCTGGTGCAGTCCAACCCCAAAAGGAAATTAGTTTGACTTATTACCGACAATGCGGAAAAAGCTCCTGCTCCTCCTGTGCAGGGACTGAATGGCTCGTAATAATGAGCTTTGTACTCCAATACTCTTGGAGCACACCCCACAGGATGCTTCGAGGGACACGGTCGAATGCCTTCTCCAAATCCACAAAGCACATGTGGACTGGTTGGGCAAACTCCCATGCCCCCTCCAGGATCCTGACCAAGGTGTAGAGCTGGTCCCGTGCTCCACGGCTGGGACGGAATCCGCATTGTTCCTCTTCAATCCGAGATTTGACTATCAACCGAACTCTCTTCTCCAGCACCCCTGCATAGACCTTACTGGGGACGCTGAGGAGTGTGATCCCCCTATAGTTGGAGCACATCCTCCGGTCACCATTCTTAAAAAGGGGGACCACCACCCCGGTTTGGCAATCCAGAGGCACTGCCCCTGATATCCATGCAATGCTGCAGAGACGTGTCAACCAGGACAGCCCCACAACATGCAGAGCATGGAGGAACCCAGGGTGGACCTCAACATATGAAAAAGCAAGGGACAAGAACAGACAGATAGAAAATGATCTAATAATGCACTTCATAGCATGGTCATCCCTTGATCTTACGACGATTCAGATTAGATCAAAAATCATAAAGGATATAACGCACAGAATGAATGTTTTTACCAGCGACTGAATAGATCACTTTTACCCTCATTCTCAAACACTAACACACAAGATGAAACTAACCATGACATCTTCTTTGAACTCACTTACCTTATTATCAATGACTTTAAATCATTTGCTTTATACACAACTTGATGACAACACTCAGTTAAATTAAATATGGGGAATAAAAAAAAAAAACAAAAAAAACCTGAGCATCCTCAGATAAATTATGGAAAAGCCAGATTATATGGACCTGAAATCCAAATACTAATACAGATCTTAATTCCTGACTCAGATACTATGTTTAACATGAAGAGAAAAAAAAAAAACAAAAAAAAAAAAAAAAAAAAAAAACCACAGTCCTTGAAGAAGCGTTATTTCAGGAAGCCAGGATATAATTTTACTGCTAAAACTGTAATAAACAATCTACAAACAAAATTACTCTAAAACTTAAAATTATTTATCAATTGATTTCTATATACACTATACACAGTTAAACATTTAAATGTAAAGTATGTCTATGTTGCATTTACTTTATATTTGTAAATCTGTGTGTCAACTTTTTGTTCACTGCAAAAAGACCCTTATCAGAACAAAGTGAACTGAATTACTAAAATAGCTGGTTACTTATACACATTTCTGAAATATTTTAAATATGCAGAATATCACATCAGCTTTATAATCAAAAAGCTGAGCAAACGTTTTATAATGCCTTTACAATAATGTTTTTGAAAAACTGTTAATGTAAACAGCTGCTTTACAAAGCATACTTAAGAGACAATTTGCATACCTTATAATTGTCAATACCTTCTTCAGCACTGGAATAAGAAATAAAAAGATGAATATGAATAAAAACAGAGTATACATTATCCCCATTTTCTTACACAAGTTTAGGTAAACAGAGAACTGGGAAAAAATAAAAGATTCCTGAAATTACTGCTAGAGATATGGAGGTCTAGAGTCAGACATTCTTTGCCAATTTTGAGTGCAGTCCTTACCAGACAGAAAAACAGACAAAATCCATTTAAAAATAAAATAGAATAAACACATTTCTATAGTCTTTTAAGGCAGACATCCAGACTTAAACAAGCCCTGGGTTCAGAGCTCAGCATGAGCATTACCTGAATGGAGTTGGCATAGGGTTTTCTAAAAGCATTGCTTCCACAACCCACAAACGTGAATGGTAGTTTAACTGGAGACACTAAATGGGCACAGTATGAATGAATATGGCCATGTGCATCAGTGTACCCTCCAATAGGTGGCAAATCATTCAAGGTTGTCTTCCACCTTATATCATGTGCTGTGAAGATAGGCACCGACTACTGCCGACAGTGAATTTTAGAACTAAAAGTTAAAAACATGCACGCGAACACACACACGCACACACCAGTCATTCCTCGTATTACTTAAATTTCACCAGCAACACACCTGCCTCAAATTAGTAAAGTAGTGATTAGCCAAGCCAGGTGTGCTAGTAGTTCAAGTTAACAAATAAACGGATGCACTGAATGGTAACCACAAATACTAGGATGTCTTCAAAAGAGGTTTTGAAATGGCTAAGCAAACATTCTTGACGGGCAAAAAGGCATGGCCTTGTAACAGCTAGGCTATAATATCAGCAAGCAATATCTCACTAAATTATATTTCCAAGATGTGGTATTCAATCTGTGAAATCATTTTTTTTTTTTTACATACTTTGTCTTAATTTTGAAAAGAAGATTATTAAAACATCATACTACTACCCATACCAGTCAAACATACTACTCCTTTAAACAAATATTAGCATCACAAATACAACAAACTGCTTCAAAATCAGAGAAAATACACAGAAAAAAAAAAGAACAAAATAAGATTAAACCCCCACCCAAGACAAGATGAAAAAAGACACAAACAGAAATCCCATGTAACTATTTTAAATGTAATAGAACAATAAATAACAGAGTTAAATGCAGGTCCAGCACAGCATGCTTATTCTAAAATTATACTAATGAATTCTTTCCACGTTTTAAAAATTTTTAGATCTTAAAAGGGATTTTTTTAAAAATTTGAAATAATGAAGAATGTTGCGTTCCCACGGAGATATAGAAGGTGGGTTGGGATTCTTCCTGTTCAGAAAATTAAGTCTACATGCTAGTATTGATTGATTTTTTCCCCATGCACTTTACAACAAATATCTCCAATAATGGATTAGGAGTGACTGTGGCACCAAGCCTACCTGAAAAAAATACAAAGATTTTTGTTTAAAATTATGTCAATTTAGTGCATTCTCAAAAGAAAATGTGACTAATAAAAGATTTTTAGTTTGTATTGCAGAAAATGCCTGCTATAATAATAATAATAGTCATAGAGAGTGTAATCAGATGGTAGTATGGCTCTGGCTACTTTTATTAAAATTAGTATTTTGCATTATTATTGTAGCAACTCATCCTGTGAGAGAAGGGGCAGGTGAGTCTCTGAGGTGGGAGGGCAAAGTCGTGCGCACTGAAAAGAACAGTTCCAACTTGTGTGGTTATTGCACTATCAATATACTTTCTGTAGAATGTTCTAGTCTGCATATCACATAAATGAATGATAAGTTAAATATAATGCAGAGATGCAAAAAATTAGGAAATAAACGAATGATGATTATTCTGTGCTGCCAACAGAAAATAAATTGGTGATGTGATTTAATGTTTACAACAATAAGCATTATTTTTATTTTATGATCCTTGTATTTTGAAATGCTACATACAGTACCTTCAAAAATAGAAAGAAACGGAATGGAAGATGTTTTGCTTGGTAAACTTAAGGATATTTTTCCATTAGAAAACCTTTTAAAAAAAATTCTCCACCAACATCAATTTATGTAGAAAGGGAATTTTGAAAATGGAAAAGTATGCTCTCAAAATTACTTGATTTCAGTAGTGTGACAAGTTTGACAGCTTTGTTTAGTAACCTGTATTGTAGAACTTGTTTTGGTAGACTCTGCTGAGGCAGAATTCAATGTTAATGAACATTTTCTTTGATTTGTCTTTTATATAATTTTGCTTCATGACAACAAAGATGTTTTGAAATGCAACAGTCTAGCTAGGCTTGCTTGTTTTTATTCAATGGGAATCCTGAGGAGCTGAGAAGAATACCTTTTTTGAATACTTATTGGTTTTATTGTCATCCCTTTCTTTTTTATTGTGTAATCTATATACAGTATTTCTACAGTATATTTCTAAGATTTTGAATCTTAAAAGGCATGTTCAAAATATATTTATTTGTTGTTCAGTTATTCTCATTATATTATTTTGCACAGTACAGAATAGGGCTGTACGATTTCTTTAAAGCTCACATCATCACTTCAAAACCATGACAATGTTTGATTCCATCGTTGGGATGTGATTGGAGAGGTGCTTGTGGATTACTAATAATTAGCTACTCAACCCATGTAACATGGAGAGCTTTAATGGATCTGAATAAATGTCTACCAATAGTAAAATAGAAGTTACTAATGAATTTTATTCACTCAAATACATCATCCTAAGTTGATTTTTTTCTGCTACCTGCTAAACAAAAAAGTGACTCGCATGTGATATAGAAAAAACAAAACAAAAAAATTCTTACTTGTTTCATTGGGGCTTGGCTACAGAACAAATTTTACCTTTTCTTATCATGCGTGCAAAAAAAGCACATAACACTGAGTGCAAGTTTGCAATATATGATGTGCATGTAAAACTACAATGGCACTGGCTTTAAGAAAATGTAAGGTACTGCTTTGATATATAGTGTTACTAGTTCATTTCAGATTAATTATCTTGTGTACACAGTACAATTACATTCCTATTTGCCTGCAAGCAGTGCTTGAAGTGGAATCTCCCAATTTGTTATTACTTTTACATGATGGAGCAAAAAGTTCTCCCCTGAAGGTTGGTCCACATGAATATTATTAGTACAGTAATCCCTCCTCCATCGTGGGGGTTGCGTTCCAGAGCCACCCGCGAAATAAGAAAATCCGCGAAGTAGAAACCATATGTTTATATGGTTATTTTTATATTGTCATGCTTGGGTCACAGATTTGCACAAAAACACAGGAGGTTGTAGAGAGACAGGAACATTATTCAAACACTGCAAACAAACATTTGTCTCTTTTTCAAAAGTTTAAACTGTGCTCCATGACAAGACAGAGATGACAGTTCTGTCTCACAATTAAAAGAATGCAAACATATCTTCCTCTTCAAAGGAGTGTGCGTCAGGAGCACAGAATGTCACATAGATAGAGAAAACAATCTCTAGCAAACAAATCAATAGGGCTGTTTGGCTTTTAAGTATGTGAAGCACCGCGGCACAAAGCTGTTGAAGGCGGCAGCTCACACCCCCTCCGTCAGGAGCAGGGGGAGAGAGGGAGAGAGGAAGAGAGAGGGAGAGAGAGAGAGAGAGACAGTTTGTTTTTCAGTCAAAAATCAATACGTGCCCTTCAAGCTTTTAAGTATGCGAAGCACCGGTGCAGCATGTCGTTTCAGGAAGCAGCTGCACAAAAGATAGCAACGTGAAGATAATCTTTCAGCATTTTTAGACGAGCGTCCGTATCGTCTAGGTGTGCGAACAGCCCCCCTGCTCAATCCCCATACGTCAGGATCACAGAAAGTCAGCGCAAGAGAAAGAGAAAAGTAAGCAATCTAGCTTCTCAGCCATCTGCCAATAGCGTCCCTTGTATGAAATCAACTGGGCAAACCAACTGAGGAAGCATGTACCAGAAATTAAAAGACCCATTGTCCGCAGAAATCCACGAACCAGCAAAAAATCCGCGATATATATTTAAATATGCTTACATATAAAATCCGCGATGGAGTGAAGCCGCGAAATAGCGAGGGATCACTGTACAAGGTACTGAAGGGAGAGGTGATCCCATGAAGCACTGAACACTGCCCCACTTCAAGGACTTCCCACAATACCAAACAAGCACCACCATACCACCACTTTCCTTGTCCAGTGTTCGAATCTCACTGCATAGGTTATGTATATTAAATTTAAAAAAAAAAAAAAAAAAAAAAACACACCAGAAGGATAGGCCACTGCTGCCTGGTGACTATGTTCAGAATAAGCAGGTTAGGAAAATGGATGGTGAATGAAAAAAATATATGTAGGGCTGTTGAAAATTTGCATTAGCCTGGGGATCTGTCACCCACTATATGAGCTGACATTCCATCATGCAAATGGGTGGTTTCAGAGAGACCTTTAAAATGCCCAAGTCTCAAAAGAATTCCAACTTGTGTGGCCTCAGTGAGTAATCATTTTAAGGATAGTTAGCTACCTAAAACAGTATAAAAAAAAAATCAGAAATCATTGGCACTCAGAGTCTACAAGCACTGCAGCAGCACAAACCCCCATTCTTCCCATTGAAAATTTTGTTGTGACAAATTGATCAGGCTGCCTCAAGCTCAGCTACAGTGCACTATTACTAAACTAGTCACAAATCTCATGTGGTTCATGCTGCAAATATGAAAGCATGACAGTTTTGTTATAATGCACGCAAGATTAATGAAGTACAGTGGTGTGAAAAACTATTTGCCCCCTTCCTGATTTCTTATTCTTTTGCATGTTTGTCACACAAAATGTTTCTGATCATCAAACACATTTAACCATTAGTCAAATATAACACAAGTAAACACAAAATGCAGTTTTTAAATGATGGTTTTTATTATTATTCAGGGAGAAAAAAAATCCAAACCTACATGGCCCTGTGTGAAAAAGTAATTGCCCCCTTGTTAAAAAATAACCTAACTGTGGTGTATCACACCTGAGTTCAATTTCCGTAGCCACCCCCAGGCCTGATTACTGCCACACCTATTTCAATGAAGAAATCACTTAAATAGGAGCTGCCTGACACAGAGAAGTAGACCAAAAGCACCTCAAAAGCTAGACATCATGCCAAGATCCAAAGAAATTCAGGAACAAATGAGAACAGAAGTAATTGAGATCTATCAGTCTGGTAAAGGTTATAAAGCCATTTCTAAAGCTTTGGGACTCCAGCGAACCACAGTGAGAGCCATTATCCACAAATGGCAAAAACATGGAACACTGGTGAACCTTCCCAGGAGTGGCCGGCCGACCAAAATTACCCCAACAGCGCAGAGACGACTCATCCGAGAGGTCACAAAAGACCCCAGGACAACGTCTAAAGAACTGCAGGCCTCACTTGCCTCAATTAAGGTCAGTGTTCACGACTCCACCATAAGAAAGAGACTGGGCAAAAACGGCCTGCATGGCAGATTTCCAAGACGCAAACCACTGTTAAGCAAAAAGAACATTAGGGCTCGTCTCAATTTTGCTAAGAAACATCTCAATGATTGCCAAGACTTTTGGGAAAATACCTTGTGGACTGATGAGTCAAAAGTTGAACTTTTTGGAAGGCAAATGTCCCGTTACATCTGGCGTAAAAGGAACACAGCATTTCAGAAAAAGAACATCATACCAACAGTAAAATATGGTGGTGGTAGTGTGATGGTCTGGGGTTGTTTTGCTGCTTCAGGACCTGGAAGGCTTGCTGTGATAGATAGAACCATGAATTCTACTGTCTACCAAAAAATCCTGAAGGAGAATGTCCGGCCATCTGTTCGTCAACTCAAGCTGAAGCGATCTTGGGTGCTGCAACAGGACAATGACCCAAAACACACCAGCAAATCCACCTCTGAATGGCTGAAGAAAAACAAAATAAAGACTTTGGAGTGGCCTAGTCAAAGTCCTGACCTGAATCCAATTGAGATGCTATGGCATGACCTTAAAAAGGCGGTTCATGCTAGAAAACCCTCAAATAAAGCTGAATTACAACAATTTTGCAAAGATGAGTGGGCCAAAATTCCTCCAGAGCGCTGTAAAAGACTCATTGCAAGTTATCGCAAACGCTTGATTGTAGTTATTGCTGCTAAGGGTGGCCCAACCAGTTATTAGGTTCAGGGGGCAATTACTTTTTCACACAGGGCCATGTAGGTTTGGATTTTTTTTTCTCCCTAAATAATAAAAACCACCATTTACAAACTGCATTTTGTGTTTACTTGTGTTATATTTGACTAATGGTTAAATGTGTTTGATGATCTGAAACATTTTGTGTGACAAACATGCAAAAGAATAAGAAATCAGGAAGGGGGCAAATAGTTTTTCACACCACTGTATATACAGTAAGTGACGACTGCAGTTTGACACTTTGAGGAAATTTCTGTAAATATTTGTATGCAATCATTGATGTTTATTTACAATGATAATGAGCCCAGCCAATTGATGATGGACAACCTTCAACCATCGACTCAGCCCTAGTACATATATTTTGGAATTATTTCAGTTGATTAAAATAGTCCTTATGAAAAGAAACATCACAGTAGAACTATCCCCCAATACATCCACCTAGATTATATTATACTAGACATTAAGCCCGTTACAATAACGGGCACTAGAATAGTACTGCATAAACATTAGTAGAAACAGTCTATATTAAATGGCAAGGGACTTTGACCTCATTCTTTTTGTTGGTTGTATTTTTCTTTCTTTCAGCCTTTCTTTTGTTGATGTTTATTTGCTGAGCTGATCGTTCTTCGTGGGCTGCCGCCGTGTATTATGTGTGTCTAATTTTCTGTAACAGTAATACTGTCTTGTACGTCCGTAATATACCTTTAATTTTCTCTGGCGGTAATACAGGCGTGCGCGTCGGTAATATGCCTTTAAATTCCTCTGGCTTGTATGTGGCTGTAATATGCGTCACTGTATTGTGTACCTTTAATTTCCTCTCGCAGTAATACTGGTTTGTATTTCCGTAAAACGCCTCTAACTTTCTCTGACAGTAATATCGCGCATCGCACCGTGCCCCGCACATGCGCACTTCACCAGAAGACACACACACGGACACATGGACGCACACAGGGATTTTATTAAAGAGGATACCATGTGATATATACCATAACCGTGATAATTTTTCATTATATTGTGATATTAATTTTTGACCGACCATACCTCTCACCCCCTACCTAGGATTATTAAAGGGTAGATTTATTAAAACATTTTTGAAATGCAGTCTGAGCCTTCATCAACATTAACCAATATTGTCACTTAGATAAATATAAATATGAGGTATGAAAAATTTGGTAGGTTTCTTTTAAAAAATTCTGATTTATATATAGAAAAAATGTTAGCTAAAAAGTTAAATTTGGAGTGTAACTGTTCATAACATACAAATATGCTGTCTATTTAAGGATCTCCAAGTCTCTTAATCATTGCTGTTTTCTACAGGTTAGATGTTGGTAGGTTTGAGAAGGCAAAAAAATAAATAAATAAATAATTAAAAAAAAAAGGTTACTTTCACATAAAGTAGTTATGCATATGAGCACGCTACCTTAAAATGCATCCTACACTGGTTCTTAAGTAATTGGCAGGCACATGGGTTAATGATAGTGAATACTGATCTGATTGGAGCTCAGAGATGGACATACAAACTGATACATAAAGCGCCATACGTAAAGTTATGTGTATTTTCTGTTCAAGTCCTTCTCTAACAATCCACTTTACCTCTGGTTCCTATTGGAAACGAAAAGTTCTTGTGTGAGTGGGCACCCTTGTCAATTACCGCATTCTAATTTAAATAAGCTAAGTTCAATTTAGTAATACGAATCAAGGCTTCTGGATTATCATCCATCCATCCATTATCCAACCCACTATATCCTAACACAGGGTCACGGGGCTCTGCTGGAGCCAATCCCAGCCAACACAGGGCGCAAGGCAAGAAACAAACCCTGGGCAGGTCGCCAGCCCACAGCAGGGCACGCGTGCACACACACACACGGGACAATTTAGAATCGCCAATGCACCTAACCTGCATGTCTTTGGACTGTGGGAGGAAACCGGAGTACCCGGAAGAAACCCATGCAGACACAGGGAGAACATGCAAACTCCACGCAGGGAGGACCCGGGAAACGAACCCGGGTCTCCTAACTGTGAGGCAGCAGCACTACCATACAGATCCATACAGATATGCTGGGGCCAAACTAAATTTATGCAGTGCAGTAAAGATAGTTGCATTTATGTGTATCAAATGCTTTTTCTACATTCATGGATAGTAAGACTTCTGGTGATTCAGATTTTGTGGATGAGCATATTAAATTAAACAGGCATCAAAGATTGGAGGTAGAGTGTCTACCCTATGGTTTGGTCATGTGATGTTACTCAGGGATGCATTTGTCATAAAGAAGATTTAAGAAACTAGACAGGTTGAAGACAGAAATGCATTCACAAACTCAAAAATGGGCATCAGTTGTAGTGCCATCAGTTAAATGGATACAGAATTATTATGCAACTAAATGCTTTTCTGTATAGAAAATACATATTTTCTAAACCAAGGACCAATATTATTGGCAGGTAGCGTGTTGTAGTGGTTAAGGGTTTGCACATAGGAATCCAAACCCTGTGTTTGTGGTATCAAATCCTGCTAATGACACTCTGAGACCATGAGCAAACCTGTGCTCCATTTGGAAATACAAAAGAAATTTAATCAATCTCAGATGATGTAAGTTGCCTTGGATAAAGGCATCAGTCAAATAATAAATGGTAACAACAACAACAATAATATTGGGTCACTAGAGCTACTTACTCTTGAACTTTATAATACACAACTTTACATTAATAAATTAATAATAACAGTTTATTTAAAAGCGCCTTTCAAGGTACCCAGGGACATTGTACAACAATATACAGTACAGAACATCAAAACGTTCTATATACAAACAATTACCAAGATCAATATAAAACAATATTAAAAATATAGGTTTTATGTTTAGGTGTAAAAAAAGAAAGTGAGGCACATGTATGGAGTTCTAAAGGCAGGGCATACCATAACTGTGGCCTTGATACACTAAAAACCCTATCACCCATATGTGCTGTCTGCACAGTGGAATGGTTAAAAGCAAGGAGTTAGAAGAATGAAGTGAACGCGATGGAATATATGTACATAATAAAAAAAGCCAAGTAATGGGGACCTAGATCATGAACAGCCTTAAAAACTAAAAGGAGAAATTTATATTGAATGTGGAATGGGACTGGTAGCCAATGTCATTTTAAAAGTGTAGGAGTAATATGCTCCTGTAACCACCTTTGCAACTGAATTTTGTACAAACTGTAACTTGTTTAGACTTCAAGCAGGGATACCAAAAAAACACTGCATTGCAACAGTCCAGTCGCGAGGTGACAAAAGCATAAGTGTCTCAGATTCAGTATCAGAGAGTAATGGACACAGCCTTGAAATTTGCTTAAGGTGGACAATGGCAACCTTGGTAATATTATTAATATGTGGATCAAAGGAGAGTGTGAGATCAAGAATCACACCAAGATTTTTAACCTATACAGGCAAAGATATGATAAACCCTGGGATTTTCAATGAGACATTATCTATTTTCCTTAAGGTGCATGGAAATGCAATAATTAAAGCCTCAGTTTTATCACTATTTAGTCTGAGAAAGCTTTCAGACAACCAGTGTTGATGTCAACAAAACAGGCATCCAATGCCGGAGGAGGTAATGTTTGCATAAGCCCTGTGTATAAATAAATCTGTGCATCATCAGCTTAACAATGAAACCATTGATCAAGTCATCAAATAATGGAACCAAAAGGAATCATATAAATGATAAACAGAAGAAGGCCAAGAGCTGATCCCTGAGGGACAGCAGGAAACAAATAAGATGGGCCAGACCTAAACCTACCGTTGGTAACAAATAGCCATTGGTCCTTAAGGTACGATTTAAACCACACAAGAGCATTTCCAGCAATATTTAACTCATTATCAAGTCTAAACAAAAGAATGCCATGATGTACTGTATCAAAAGCAGCAGTAAGGTCTAAAAAGATCATTAGTGTTAAAAGACCATGATCTGCTGCTATTAGGAGATCATTAGTCATCCCAACAAGTGTTGTGCCCATATTGTAATTGGCCCAAAAACCAGGTTAAAATTCCTCAAACAGATCATTAAAGGAAAGATGGCCTTCCACATGGTCCTCGACAGCACATTCCAAGATATTAGTAAGAAGATTTGAAATAGGTTGATAGTTTTTAAAATCCTCAGGGACAAGTCCAAGTTTTTTGAGGACAGGTGTAACAGCAGCCATCTTTGGGCTAGAAGGGACCAAGCCAGTATAAGGAGATAATTGATATATATAACACTGGTGATAAAAGTAAGAAGAAAAGGCAAAGCAGCCTTTGTTGCCAAGTTGCCTGAAGAACCTCGAAAACTTGCATATTATAATCTGTTCAGTTAGCCAATAAAAGGTGTCCTTTTACTTCACTTGTCATTGCATTTAACTTGAGGATTCTGGCATTTGACGCATTAATGATATAGACCACAAGTTCTCAAGATTTACAGCAGGAGACAGTTCAGTAGTTATTGCAGAACAGCAGCGTGAAAGAAAAAAAAAAAAAAACAGGCATCCAGATCAAGTCAATGTTATTCATAGAGAGATAATAGTTAAAATTCCAATGTTCACTTCTGCGACATTACCTAGGTCGGTGCAGAATTCCTAAACGTCTGAATGGAAGAAGCGATGTCAGGGTTCGGCGCTCCATACTCTGACAAGCATAAATCTCTGAAAAAGAGTATCTGATAGCCATAATCCAGTTGAAGGGCATATTTATAATCCAGATTCAGCAGAAAATCCACAGGATTCATGAAGCAAACCAAGCAGGTAGGCATCAGACAATATGGCCAATAATATCCAAGAGAAAATCCATTTTTTAATCCATGGGGGGGAGAAGCAGCAGCCAAAAAGCACCAGCATTATATCTCAGAACCCAGACGTGACTGAACCCAATAACATTTTTGTTTGTTTTGTTTAAACAATGCACTCAAGTTCAGTATTTCTTTCTGTGTTTTTTGTCAGTTGTATGTTGTTCCCAGAATGTATATGCAATGCAGTGCATGATGCGATACCCTTGGAGTCTGCAACACTGTAATCAAAGGGTGTGTGTGTGTTTGGGGGGGGGTGGATTTTAGGTCAGTTTTTCAGTGCCATGCCAAGAGGCTTGATAAGAACTAGCATGCACCTAGGAATAAGAGAAGTCAACAGCAAAAAACGTTGCTTGAAAACCACTGAGCTTTGTACCTCCCTTGAGTTTCACTGAACTGTTTTTTTTCTTATTTACAACAGGATCATGTCTCTTTTTTCTTGTCCAGGACACTTCCCCCCACCCCCCCCTTTTTCAGTTGTCTGTCAAACTCTATTGGTTAGTAATAGTATTCACATGGCCCATCAATCACTTCATTTGAATAAAGCACAATCTCAGCACAGTGGAGAGCGCGCAAGTTAGCATAATTCTAATAAATGTTGACAGATAAAAAAAATTTACTGGCACAAAAAAAAAAAAAAAAAAAAAAAAAAAGGTGTTGGCAAATTTTCTTAACTCTGTATTGTCACCAAATTGTAATAAAATGCATTATGGTATTTTTGAGATTTTGGGACATTTAGTTTATAGCTTTGAATTTCCTAAATACTGATATTTAAAAATGTCCTTTCTTAGCCGATACTTAGTACCTTAGATGTATCATTCTGCCAAATTTCACTTTTTAACTAAATGGCAAAGAGTGTTTTTGTTAATAAATCAGTGAGTGAATGAATCAGTAAACTATGCATTTTTAAAATATTTTTACATAGTGTGCATAAAAATAGTATGTGTATACGTGCAAACACATGCATATTATATATATATATATATATATATATATATATGGAAGAGAAGGTCTGTGATACGGTTTGCATATTTGCAGTTGGAGATCCACAAAGGGAGAAAAAACGAATCACGTATCATAAAATAGTTTTATTCCTGAGCTTTCAACCCCTATCAGGGGTCTTCATCAGAGGATAATGCTTAGACTTACAAGAATCAAAGGCAATATATAGCAACACATTCAGGGGGGTGGGGGTGGGGGGGGTTGTATAGTTTAATTATTGTGTACATGTCCTTCTTAAGTTGGCATATGCTGGATTTGTCTAAGTGTCTGTTGATGGCGTTTTCAGTATATACACACACTGTAGAGACAGACAGACACACAGACAATACATAGAAGGGTGTCCTTTTGTAAAATAAAACTTTGCCCACACAATAAATGCTCAAGGATAGAACTTTCCTAGTTGTAGCTCCATTGATGAAATAATGACCTCTGAGACTACAGATTATGATTATGTATTCTGAACTGTGAGAATAATCAGTTATTGGCAAAAACTTCTCCCAGCACAATAATGATGACAAACATAACAAACACAATTAAGTCCTATATGGAGCAGAAGTTTGCAGATGGAACACTAACAGAATTAGCAGCCTCTGAGCACCAACCTCAAAATAAATTAAACTATAAGGAATCAGTTGGACAGGTAAAAGAAAGAAAGAAAAAAAAAGCTAAAGGGCTATGGCAAATCCTGATTTCATACTAATGAAGGACACCTACATATTTTTGTAAGTGTTGCTGAAAACCATTTGCAACAATTAAAGTTATACTAAATGATAAAGGAAAGATACACAAAAACACTCTCCCATTTGGTATTTATTAATAAGCTACTTGGGATTTGGAACAACTTCACAGATTCTATTTCTAAAGATTTTATTAAATGAGAAGCAGATACCAAAGTCTAATCATTAAACCACATTTGTGGTACTGGGTTTTCTTTTCAACTGTTCCTAGTCACTGCTCAATAGTTGTTTTACTAAAATGTTTTGACAAAACCAACAATTATCCACAACTAACTTCATACTATTTACTTATAGAACAAAACTTGTTCTTATGTGCATGTTAACTTCAAGCTTTAATGTAGATGGAAAAAATGGCATTATTTAAAAAAAATGAAAACATTAAGTGTAACATCCAGTGAAACATGAAGTTGTCAAACTTGCTTAGTCCAACTTAGGGTTAGATGCACATAGCAACAACCTGCCAGCATTGAGCGCAAGGCAGGAACAACCTCTAGATGTTCCAGTCTTTTGTAGGGCTGCCCACACATACTGTATGAGACCTCTAATTAGCCTAATCTGTACATTTTTGAGATGTCAAGAGAAAAAAATAATGCAGACTGAGGGAGAAGGAAATACTTTAAAATAAATGGCATGGGATTTAAAGTTAAAACATTTCGATATGAGAGCAGAGCTAACCACTGCCTACTGTGCTGTCCATAAATTAAGATATTGTTAAAAAAAAATAAAAATTGATCGACCATAGCATGACAAATAATTTCAAACTAGTTTAATGTAATGTAAGGTCACAGAGGACCTAGCACATTTTTACAGCACTGTTTGTAATCATAACATGACAAACATCCTCAAACTGGCCTAATTCAATTCAAACAGGGAATCTAGCTTATGTTAGCAGCAATGAGCACAGGACAGGAAACAGGGTTCACTTGTGCAGACACACACTCTCATGCTCAGACCCAATATGTAATTATCAGTCAATGTGTCTTACACACAGGAAGAATGTGCAAACACCCGATGGAAAACAAACAGATGTACGATTCAAACCTAGGATGCTGAATCAGTGAAGTGCCAGCACAACCCACTACATCACCATGTTGTCCAATTAGAGTAATTCTTGTAAATTAAAAGGAGCATTGGTGATTGATTAAATTCTTATTGAATCTTCAACAAGCCATCTGATCAACTTACCCAACAAACTCCAGCAATAGGGAGACATCAAGCTCTGGTGGAATCCTGAAGACGGATTGAGCATGCAAGCCTCTTCTCTGTTTTCCTGGTTTTACTGTACAAGGCTGTGGAGTTGCTACAACAAAGTGCAAAAATTAAATCACAACAATTGACATTTAACTTTTAAAGAAGAACAAATACACATGCTTCCTCTGAGCAGGTTTCCCAGTTAGACATTGGAATGTGAGTGTGTAATATCAATCTTTGCTTTTCTACACATTTTTAAATGTACTCCTCTAGATGGCACCATAGGAAGTTTTTTTTTTTATTTTACAACTCCTGTGTTGTTTTAGTTTCACACTTGGATCCATTGTATTAAGGGAAAATGACATTTGATCCACTTGAAATCTTCCCAAGTAAGTGCTACTGAAATTACAACAAAAAAGTTATTTAGTCTTTCAACATATAATCCAGGTGATCTCTGATGTGGCTATTCAATGCATCTGTGAAATGTTGCATACATTGTTGCAGTCTCAGGGCAGCTTTTCTCATTTTAGTAATGAAACTTTAGTTATATTTTGGTACTTTTTGGATTCATGAATGATTCTTCTGGCTCAGCTGCCCTTGTCCACTTTGTGACTTAAAGTGTCTAAATTATGAATATATTTCAATATACTAATGATGCAATAGACTTTGCCCTGAGAATCTTCACACTTTGAATGATATCATACCTCTGTTTAGATCTACAATTTCTCACAAGTCTGTTTAAGTCAAGAGTTTCCAAGTTCAGCCCTGTCCCCCCACCAATAAGGCACCTCGCCCTGGTGGCTATAGGTTTTTGTCCCAATCAGCTTCACAATCAGTAAGTCATTCTTATTTTTAACTGATTCAATTTAATTAGATAACCTTCTTTTGCATTCAAAACAGTATAGTAGCGTGAGATTTGCATTTATAACAATTTTTTTTCCCCATTTAAAATGCTTATCTGTTTTGTTATTTTTATAGGGATTTTCTATGTTAATTGTCAGTACTTGGAAACACTGACTGGAGTGTACACAGGTGCAAATGACAGTGAACATTAAACGGCATCAACAGCTAAATTCAATGTTATCCAAGTGTGTACTTAATACCAAGTGTAGGAGAAAGGAGCAGAACATTTCTGGAAGACAAAGAACTTTTCTTGTAATTTTAAAAAGGGACATTTACAAAGACACATTCCTTTTCTATGCTAGGACAGCTTATGTCATTCAATTATTAAAAAATGCACCTTGCCCTGTAATTTTTTTTATATATCTATATCTCACACACACACACACTATATATATATATATATATATATATATATATATATATATATATATATATATATATATATACACACACACACATACATACATACATACATACATACATACACACACACACACACACATATATGATCATATAGATCTGAAAAAATACTTTCCTCTACACTTACTTAATTTTGGTACTTCAAGTCCTCTTTCTTTGTAAAATTCATGCATCCGTTTTTTCTCATCTTAAACAAAGATTTTTCAAATACATTACTTCTTCATAAAACATGTTATTGTGTGCGCTTAAACAAAATAGTACCTTTTTACTAACCATGTACATAACAGCTTTCAGAAATGAGGAAACAACATAAAACGATGAAATTAACAATTCAGTGCTTGAGAGTTTTACAGTCTGAAAAAGATGCATTACACTGACTGTATACAGAGAAATTAGCTTCCACATAACACATGAAATTAAAACATTCTTTGGATCACCTTAATTAAAAGCCAACTTCTGTATAATAAATGCAAGTTTAATCAATGAAAACAAATGTGAAATGGAAATCATAAATATAAAACTCATATACAAGTCTCCAAACAAAAGGATGTACAGTACAAACTAGTAGCAATACCAAATCCTGCTACTGACACTGTGTGACTATTAGCATGTCACTTGACCTGCCTGAGCTCCGATTGGAAAACCAAAAGAAATGTAACCAATTGTATCATAAATGTTGTATGTTGCCTTGGATAAAGGTATCACCCAAATAAGTACTTGTAAATGCAATACAACTTACAAATTCAGACAATAAAACAGCAACAAGTCTATTATTTCTAACATTCTCAAGTATCTTAAAACTGTAAACAACAATGTAGTAGTTCATAAACATATGAAAGAAATTTAAGTTGTTTCTTTTTGACTTTATATTTAGTTCAGAACTTACTTCTTTCTAAATTCGGAACTAACTTATATACTATATCTTGTAGCTGTCGGTCCAGTCTAAAATTGAGAGAGGGGGGGGGAAAAAAAATTCATCAAATGAATAATCATCTACATATAGTCCATGACATGCTTGCAAATCACTCCATCCCTTATGCTGAATATCATAACTGAACATCATAAGAACACAAGAAATTTGACAAATAAGACCAGTCAGTCAATCAGGCTCATTTGTTTAGCTAATAGCCAAGCTGTCCCAGTATCTAATCCAGATATTTCTTAAAGGCTGTCAAGGTGTGTTCCAGATTCCTACACTTCTTTGCATGAAGAAGTGCTTCCAGGCTTCTGTCTTAAATGTGCTCCAATACCAGCATTTTCCATAACCTCTCCCCATTACCTAATTACTTTTCACAATTCTGTTCTAAAGTAAGAGGTTTACAAACTACAGTATTTTAAGTACTTAATCTGGCAAAACTACAACTTCAAATTAACTACTTAGAAAAATTGACTTTGTAAATGACCATAATCTATTAAGCCATTTAGAAAAAAGCTAGTTTGTCCAACATTTTACTTAGAATAAAAAAAAAACCAACTTAGTCACTTGAATTGAGATCCCATTTTAGAGTGCCAAAATAAGTGATTGGATTGCTTTAGGCTGTGTTTTAGGCCTTCATTTTAAAATAGTATATAAAATATAAAATTACCTTATGTTGTAAAGAGGTTGAGTTTGATGGACAACTACATTACATTTTGGACATCTGTTGCTATAGAAGAAGTGTTTCACAATACAACTTTTGCAAACTGCAAGAAAAAACAAAGGTTAAAACAAAATTAATGTGTGTGTGTGTACTAATAACCTTACCCAAAGAAAACAGCTCAACTCACATGTATGCAAACATTCAGTGATGGTTGTAGCCTCGATGAAGAAACCAGTGCAGATTGTACATCGAATAAAAGGAGACACATCAGTTATGGAGATGGTACGCTATTAAACAGAGATACACATTAACGCATGTTATTAAGCATCACATCCATTATCCTAAGTGTCCTCTTAAAATGGACCATATGACTTAAGATTGAAGAATTTCCAAGCAGTTACAAAGTTTGAAATAACCCATTTTATGCGGCAGTAGACTAGCATGAAAATAACCAAGTGAAGTAAAATACAAAAAACACTTCTCTAATTAGCTTTATGACTTATTTATGCATATCAGGTATGAAATATCTTCTGACATTTGCTTACTTGCACTGTAATGTGGTTTAACTAATGTGTCCTTGAAATTCTGGGAAGTTTTTTTTTTTCTTTAAATATGCAACTTAAAGCAGATCATGATATAAAGCTGGCTCATCATTATCTGTAAATCTGTCCATAAGTCCAGTTTATTTTGATTGCTATGATGTCTGGAAATTGAGGTTTTATCACAAAAACAACAGAATCAGAAATGAAAAGGGAAAAAACTGATACTGTGCCATTTCAATTAATTTCCTCTGAAGCATCTAAAAGCTCTCTCTCAATATGCGCTGGAGCGGTGAATTTAATATGTAGGATTATAAACCCATAAATGGCTTTTCTGACCTTGACTTATTTTGTCTTGGAATCTTCCATGGGCAAAACATGATTATCCACATAATTAGCTCTCTTATTGACTTTTCATTAATAGTATACTATAGTCATGAAACAGCTAATCCTACTGCCATAAAACAGCTAGTAGTACCCCATATACTTAAATACTTTTTAGTCTGGCAAAATTACAACAGAGATGACAAAAAAAAAATACAGAAATACATTAAAGTTCAATTAAATTATTTTACTGAAAATATTTATTTGTAAATGAAAAAAGAAACCTCCAAATTCACTTACAAGTAAAATACATTACAGAGATTCTTAAATAAGAAATTCTTGGATTTGTGAATGTAAACATGTATACGATCACTGGGAAGTTCCTTTAAGCCTTAAATTGGACAAACTTTAGGTCTGTCTATGAAAAAGCATATATTAATTTATAATTGAATTTCAATAGTTTATAAAACTGATATAACATAGCATTCTTCATCAATTCAGTTTTGTGGGCAGCAGATCCCATACTGAGGCTTCAATTTAAAATCAATTAAGCTACTATGCAGGTCTTTGCAGATGTGACAGAAAAAAACAGAATACCCATTTCAAAAAATCCTATGTGGTTTATAAAATGAATGACACAAATCTAAAATTACTCATTTTCAACGATCATTTCTACATCTTCATTAGAAAATGTGATCAATCTTTTCTGTTACTGCAAACTAACAGAAAAGCTTCCATTTGTCTATTAATTGCTCGACCATTTATTTTAAGGTTAACAGGAATTTGGGAATTATAAAAAAAAAAGAGAAAATATATTGTATGACAAAATATCTTTTACAGTTCTTAAGGAGCTACTCTTTCCTATTAAACAGTCTAGCTAGTGAATGTACTGTAGTTAGTAGTAAAAATAATCAGAAACTAAGAGGTAATTTTTTACAATCCCCATGCATCAGAGGTTTGTTTTTGTGACCCTAAACATTGAAAGCTTTAGAAAGAAAAATGTTATATTTTACAGCTGTGAAAATGTCCTGATTTGATTGTAGGTACTCTACATATACCACTTATTTGGATCAATGCACACACTTATAAACCACAGTATAACTGATTGATAAAAATACCCTCCCACTATAACCAAAAGTAATTATATGACAACCATCCATCCTTCCATCCAATCATCTTCCAAACCTGATTATCCAGAGCAGGGTTGCAGGGCAGCCGATTTGAAAATATGAAACTAAAATATTAATGATGTAAATATGTGTCAAATTTACATATGTATGATAGGTGTCACCATAATGAAACAGAATTTTGCTATCACCAAGACAGGAGCAATCCACAGTTTTTAAGTTTTTTTTTTTAATTTGATAGACTCCAAAATACCTTCCAAGCAATGCCCTAGCTTAGGTTACTGCTGCCAGAAATGTTTAAACAAACACTGAATCTGTGGGTTTAAATACCTTTAGGTAAAGAAAACATTATGAAATATATTCACCTCAATAAAAGGATAAGTGTCTGTTTTTCCGTCCGTTTGCTATGTCTCTGTCGTTCCAAAAGATGGCGCATCACAAACATTTATAGTAATAAAATGCATTGCAATCGTCATTCCAATAGATACTGCATCATAAACATTAACACTGCTTTTACAAATCCCATACCTAATAGCATATAGAGACATGAAAATTGCACAGTGTACTGCAAATGTTAACGCCGAGATCTACTGTAAGTTCATTACTTATTCTTCAACCCGTCTTAAACAGGTAGCACAGCTACTGCTCTTATACCTTCACATTTTTCTAAAAATAAACAAACAGAGTCAAGTTCCTCCTTATGAAATTCAAAACAACATTACATGACTAAGGCCAGAAGCACAGTATACAACTTCAAGCCAGGGAACATGCAACACGTATTAAATGCATCTTGAAGATATGATTACATGACAAGGAATCTCTGGAGATGAGGGTTTACATGCCTCCCTCATGACTATTTAATACAAATACAAATTTCCAAAGTATCACAAGCTCACCACATTCTGACGGACAAATGACATGTGATTTAATAATTTAGTTAAAAGAATGACTGATATGTGGATTAATTGTTTACTGAGCTATACGTCTTTATTTTCTTATTCTAGGAAAAAAATTTTTTTGCCAAAACTTTACAAGCTAAAACTTTGTCATTTTAGTTTTGAAAACTATATCCTTTTACGTACTGTTTCCTTGCTTAATAGGTTTACAGACTGATAGGGTAAGTACTTTCAAATGTACGGGGTACAGTGAAAATCTGACGTGGATGTGCTAAATCTCCGAAGTGCTTGCTTTTCATAAAGGTTGTTGCATCCCAACTCTGACAAAACTGAATGATAAGGGGGTTAAATTACTTGAGTGCAATATTCACTTGTGTACTCATGAAGAAACTTTTTTTTTTTTTTTTTTTTTAACCAGAACAGTAAGTAATAACTAACCTTTAGTACTGCTGTCTGCACTGCTCATTGCTGACCAACAATGGCTCACTGTAACTGAAAAGTTAAGTTTTTCTTTCTTTTCCTCTTTCCTATTCCTCTTTTTTAGTTATTCTGGTGTGTGTTCAGACTATAGTGTGTGTATACATATTTATCAATCTATTTATTTGAAGTGCTTCTGTAAAACCCCTCATTTCTCCCTGTGGAGAATGCATCTATTTATAAAAGTATTTGTAGTACTAGGGTGTTGTACCATGTTAGCCCTTATGAATGTAGAGAAAAGCCAAGCAAAATGATTACATCTTGCCTGAAGAAGGGGCCTGAGTTGCCTCGAAAGCTTGTATATTGTAATCTAAATGAAGAAGGGGCCTGAGTTGCCTCGAAAGCTTGCATATTGTAATCTTTTTAGTTAGCCAATAAAAGGTGTCATTTTGCTTGGCTTTTCTCTAAAAGTATTTGAATAGAACTGAGACATAGAAGGGTAAATTAGAAAGAAAGTAGCAAAGAAAAAGTACACATTTAAAGTTATGGCAAAATTAAGTCTGCATATGAACAACCTAGAAATACTTATAGGCATATAACTAAACAATTTGACCAAATAAAGGAATGGTGCTCTGAATGTGAAATTAGTCGGGGGAAACAAAAACTAATCATTGGGGGTACTGAACATGAAAAGCATTGCTTTAACGTACAGTACTTAATTTATTACAAAAAGCAAACAGCCACTAAGTGATTACAAAATTGTTCAATATATCTTATATGTTGTTGATTTTCACTGAAGCCTGGAAAACCACTACATGCAATTCTTCTCAAAACCAGCCATATTTATACACAACACTTTCCAACGTGAGCACCCTTATACAGCTCAATACAAATCCAATGCTATCAAGACTTTAAACTAAATGTTTCTCACTTCATCTTTTCAATGTTTCTTCTCTCCTTTCTGAAAAACTGGAATGTGCTATTAATCAAGTCTCTTTCTTCTAGAGAACAGACTGCTTGGTATCCTAATTAGCCAGGCTTCAAGACAGGCCATTCGACTGAAACAGCTCTGCACACTGTTGTCCACATCTTATAGCTGAGTAGTACTACCAAAACACCATTAGTCTTCATCCTACTAGATCTACAGTTTGCCTCTGACTCTGTCAAGCACCAGATATTTATTGCCACCCTGTCTGACCTCGGCATCACTGAGACTACCCTCAGGTGGTTTGAATCCCAACTCTTGGGCAGATCCTATTGTGTGTCCTGGTGGAGATAGATATCAAGGATGCACCAGTAAAGCAAAAGGGTTGCCCCAAGGATCAGTGATTGGCCTTCTCCTCTTCTCCCTACACACCTCCTCACTAGGCCCTTTCATCCTGTCCCATAGTTTCTTCTACCAGAGCTATGCCGATTATACGCAGCTGCACGTGTCATTCCCTCCAGGGAATCTCTGTGGGTCTCACTGATACTGCAACCTAGGAGAAGAAACATTATCTC
Source organism: Erpetoichthys calabaricus (assembly GCF_900747795.2). Classification (NCBI taxonomy): domain Eukaryota; kingdom Metazoa; phylum Chordata; class Cladistia; order Polypteriformes; family Polypteridae; genus Erpetoichthys; species Erpetoichthys calabaricus. The sequence goes on along the minus strand of NC_041395.2, from coordinate 309,487,418 downwards.
CAGCTCAGCTGGCAAAGACTGAAGTTATTGTTATCCCAGACTGTTCATCTATTCAACTGCCTCTCACTGCTCAGCTCATTATTGCTAACACACGCCATTGTCTGTGCACAAAATTTGAGTTGGTGATCGATGACCAGCTGTCCTTCACTAATCATGCTGCAATGATGTCTCAATCTTACACAATAATTCTATACCACATCTGCAAAATCGGACCATACCTGACAAAGTAGGAAGCAGAACTCCTTGTCTAGGCTTTGGTCTTGTCACATCTAGACTAATGCCACTCTCTGCATGCAAAAGTACCAGCACTGTGTCACCAAGGTGCTGAAGATAATTCTAAATTTGGCGGCACGTCTGGTGTTCAACCGGCAGAGGTGGGCACAACACTCACCTTTACAGATCACTACATTGGCTTCCTGTAGTTACACATTATTAAATTCAAAATCATAATGCTTGCCTAAAGAGTATTCAATGTGTCAGCACCTATATAAGGAGACACTTGTCTATGTCCTCTGCTCCTTCTTGACTATTTGGGTCTGCTGATCAATGGCGCCTGGTGATGCCACCAATGTGTGTCATCAAATCTTAATCCAGACTCTTCTCATGTGTAACTCCTACTCCTCTATTCGAAATTCTGACTAACTCAATGTGTCTATGATGAGCTTGAAGACTCTCTTGTTCGGTAAATTTTTGTCTAAAGTAGTTTGTTTTTTGTAACCAGCTTGTACTTTGGTCTGGGCTTTTCACTTGTGATCAATAACGCAACCTTATTCTTTAAAACTTGTTCCCAAACTGTATCCTAGACTATTTAGTCGATAATAGCGTAAGTAAATATATGCAAACGTCAATACTTAATGTAAATGATAAAAAAAATTCGTGTTTCTTAAGATATATTTTGTCAATTCAGGAATTAAAGTTTGGCTGAACTGTGGTTTTCTTAAATTTTCTTTCTTTCTTTATTCTGCCCCGTTCTTAAATTTTCTTTCTTTCTTTCTTTATTCTGCCCCGTTTTAATGTATAAGAGAAAAGAGGCAGAAGACTAGCGCACACAGTTTCGCCCGTTTTACCTCGTCGTCCTCCTGGGGACCCTCTGACGGTTGCATACTATCTTGCAGCTCAGGTCCCCCAACACCGAGGGTGCTGTCCGTTTCATCCACCTCACCATCCATAGTTTCCTTCTGGTGCTCGTCATCAAAGGAACACGAAAGCTCCATGTGGTTACATTCGTCAACAAACGTGAACTTTAATTATCGACCATTATGGTAGAATACCAAATAAGAATACGCAACGGTGGAAAAGCTTTTCCTCCTTCGTTTTTTCAATTGTTTCCACCGCAAGTCACACAGGCGGCAGCTTTAATGCGGATACACCATACAGTTTAAGGTTTGTTAAAGAATGCCGGTTTATTAAAGTCGCCTCTTAAAACCCTCGAGAAAGTTCTGTCTGTTAATACGATAACACATCCTTATGAATAAGAAATATAAAAACGTTCAAATGCGTAATAAAATGAAAATCCTGGAACCTCCACTTTCCCGATTTTTTCAGCGCCTCCGAAATGAGAGCGCGGTTCGATAGACAGCCAATCCGTGGGCAGAGCTACTAACAAGTGTCGTAAAGCCTGCCCATAGTGTCGTAACAATAAGCCACTGATCTTTTTTCTTGTCGGATTGCCGTAAAGCACTTCGGTCCTTCCCAACTTGGAAAATGGCGGCTATTCCAGATGGGCCGGTCAAGTCAGAGACTGAGTTAGAAGTAAAACCGGACAGCGTTAACGATGTCGCCGGTAATCCTAACGCCGTGCAAGGAATTGGAGGAACACCCAAGACTAGCCCCTCTGTTGCGGCTACTGCTGCCTCCGTTACGCCTCCGGACATCACGGACCGACAGACCTTGCTGGCGGTGCTGCAGTTCCTTAAGAAAAACAAACTTCTTGAGTCTGAAGAGACGCTGCGAAAAGAGTCTGGTTTGTGTTTCGATAACGAGGAGCAATCAGGATCGGTAGATGGCGGGTCTGTATGTGCTACTGGGGACGCAGAGGGCAGCGATGCTACCCTTTTAAGTCGAGTCTCTGGGGCAACAAGCGCGCCTACAGCTGCGGCTGTCACTGGTGTGCCGGTACCTGCAAAAGGTAAGATCACAGAACCGTAAGAAACTGTTTAGACATAGTATATACTATATTATTTGATGTATTTTCTCTCCTTAATATTTAAGAAATCAAGGGACAGTATTAGGTTAAGCAAAGGAACGCACTTCTCATAGTTTGTGGAGATCGGCATTACCTTGTCGGTTTGAACCTCAGCTGTAGATTATAGCAGCTTGAGATGCTTTAAAATTTGTGGCGATCATGATTAAAACTCTGGTCATTGCAGTTATTTACAGGGTCCGATTTGAAAGCTAGTTGTGTATAGCCATGAAATGGCAGGGTTATCCAGTGTGCTTTACCCAGTGCAGCCCTAGATTAAATGTTGTATAGTATCTGTCATAACTGAAGATCGCGGGGAGCCGGTAAACTAGATCCGCGGTATAAATAAGGTGATATACTTCAATAAAACACAAGGAAAATTAACACTTTCAATCATTTATTCAACAACAATATCAATAAATTGCATAGTCTACTAGGTAAAAAGTAAGTCCACCCTTGGTCTCAGTAACTGGTATTGCCCCCTTTTGCAGGAGTGACTTCTTATAGGCGTTTATCATCCCCGTTCGTCAGTCTCTGACATGGACTCGGTGAAATTTATGACCACTGCTCACTGCAAAATTCCTTCAATTGCAAGATCTTTGTGGGTTTTCAAGCATGCATTGCCTATTTCAAATCAAGGCTTCCACTAGCCCAGTGGATAACCCTCTATTTCTTCTTTTTGAGCTATTCATTGGTGGATTTGCTAGTGTGCTTTAGATAGTGTTGAAAGGTCAGTTTCCAGTTCAACTTTAGCTATTGGACAAATAGCCTCACATTCCTCTTAAGCACACTTTTAATATAATGTAGAATTCATAGCTGACTCGATGACTGCAAGCTCCCAAGGCCCAGAGGCAGAAAGTAACCCCAAACCATAACGTTTACACTACCATGCTTTACATTTATTATGAGATTCTTATGCTGAAATTCTGTCTTCAGTTTGCAGCAAACATACCTACTGTTAATGTGGTCAAATAACTCAATCTTTGATTCATCCATCTAGAGCACATTGTTCCAGAAGGCCTGGTCTTTGGCTCTGTATTCAAAGGCAAATGTGGTTTTGGTGTATTTTTTTTTTTTTGAATAGCAAAATGATTTTTCCTGGCACACATCACATACAGGTCAAATTTGTGCAATCGTTTTCCGACTGTAGATGCATGCACTTTGACATTAACTATTGCAAGTGTTACCTGCAGATCCCATGATGAAGGTTTGGGGTTTCTGGAAACTTGAGCTGGCTGATTTTGAAGGAATTAGCAGTTTTTTAAAAGCTATGCCACTTGTAGATGATTTTCTTTACAGTGAAGCAATGGTTTTCAAATAATTTGGCAATATTTTGAAATACCTTCCCATATGCAACCTTCTTTGTGAGGGCCTTAGAGCACTCTTTTGATTTTGGCATGAAAACTCTACACACTTCAGTAGCAAAGAGAGTGCCAGACACTTGATATCTGTGCAGGGTCCACCTATATACTCCCTAAGGAGGTCAAAATCATTGGCTTCTAATCTGGAAAACCTGATTCTAATTTATGGATTTGAAGTAATGACAAATGTAGGGGTGTACTTAACACTTTCCATGTGAGAAATCTGCATTTTGTTTGTTAATTTAGATTATGAGAATGAGTATACCCATGTCAGTTTTATGTGTCATTTGTTCAAGTGTATCACTTTTATCTATAGGCATTTTTGCATGAAATCTAATGTTTGCCCATTCAAAAATGGCAAAAAAGTCAAGGGCTGTTCAGAGGCGTAGCTAGGGTTTTCAGCGCCCGGGGACAACTGAAGATTTCGCGCCCCCTCCTGTTTGCCAAAATGCAATGGGGAAGGGAAAGAACCATCAATTTGGTGCCCCCTGGATGCTGAGCCCGAGGACAGATGTCCCCTCTTGCCCCGCCCCTAGCTACGCCACTGGGGCTGTTCTTACGTTTTCACAAGAATTTCTGCTGTGAAATTCAAGATGATAGTGCAGAAGACATAATCCCTAAACATAACTGATTCTAACTGTTGGAACCTGCTTAAAGTTATGAAGGACATGTTTGCTTTAGTATTTTTACATTTGAAATGTTTAAATGTTATTATCATGGCTACACTCTTTCATAGGAGTCTCAGTAAAACAGATTTTTACACAGTTTTTGTCAACCTGAGGACAATTCCAATTTACATTAATGATGACATATAATTTATTTTACAATAGAAATGTAGTGCTAAACACTATTTCCTCACATGTCTGGTCCCGATCAGTGTTGAGTTTGCATGCTTTCACTGTTTAAATGTGAGTTTTACAACCACCCCTAAGATATGCATGGTAGCTTTAATGGTGACTCTAAATTGCCCGTGTGTGTGTGCCCATCCTTTGATGGGCTAGCACCTGATGCTTGATAAACGTCTGTACTACCAGAATAGGTTGTGGTCCTACCTCAACCGTCAACTGAGGTGTTGATTTTCGAAATGGTGTCTGGACCTCACAATTTGCATCTTTAAAGCTTCCAGTATGCCTCCTCTATGATGATATTAATTAGAACACATAAGGTCTATAAACAATATTACAGCAGTGAGCAGAAAATATCATCTGAAATTAAATGGGGGGTTTGCATGGTTATTTGACCCAAACATGCTTGCCTATCATTTTACAAAATACACGATTCATCCAGTTTTATTCCCTTTTTATCCAATTCAGAGGTTTTGGACATTTTCCAAAATTATATCACTTATACTATGACTGAATAAATTCTGTTTTAATTATTGATTTGTATGAGCTGGCTAAAATGTTAGTGATTAGTATTGCACCTCTAATGTATTTTCTCTTGCTGATAGTGACCTCTGCAGGAGATGACCAGCCAGATGTAAGTGTGGTGCTGTCAGCATATAGCCAACAGGGGGACCCAGCTCTCTACCAAGTGTATTACAGTGGGCTGAAAAGGTTTATTGAGTCAGTTTTGGACTGTCACAGAGCCGAGCTTTCTCAAGTCTTCTATCCACTCTTTGTCCACATGTACCTGGAACTGGTCTATAATCAGCATGAGACAGAAGCCAAGGACTTCTTTGATAAGTAAGTGTGTACAACTCTAATGTATTTCTTACTTTATTATGTAGCTTAATAGTTATTACTACAAAATATTAAAAGCATTTGGCATATAAACTGGTGGAAGAAAAATAATTACATTTAAATCTAAACCGCAACCTAATCTCTGATGTGGTATTCATAGAATCTAGATGAGCACATAAAAGGTAATGTAGATTTGTAAAAGGAACGTGCTTTTGTAATGATTTTGGAGAAATAGCCTGTCTACTGTAAAGAAGTCAGTTTATATTTATTACTAGCTGTATTTCCCAGCTTCACATGGAAAATTTCAGAAGACAATGGGCCTCAGTTATAGTGCTATCGATTAATCAGGTGTATCACAAGTACTAGATAGATAGATAGATAGATAGATAGAAACTTTATTAATCCCAGGGGGAAATTCACATACTCCAGCAGCAAAAAATATTAAATTAAAGAGTAATAAAAAATTCAGGTAAAAAACAGACAATAACTTGAATAATGTTCAACGTTTACCCCCTCTGGTGGAATTGAAAAGTCGCATAGTTTGGGGGAGGAATGATCTTCTCAGTCTGTCAGTGGAGCAGGACAGTGACAGCAGTCTGTCGCTGAAACTGCTCCTCTGTCTGGAGATGACACTGTTTAATGGATGTAGTGGATTCTCCATAATTGATAGGAGCCTGCTGAGTGCCTGTTGCTCTGCTACGGATGTCAAACCGTCCAGCTCTATGCCAACAAGTAAGTACTAAGTACTTTTCTTTATACAATATTTGCATTTTTTTCCCCAAAGGCTAATAATATGGACAGGCAGTGTGGTGTAGTGGTTAAAGCTTTGGGCATAGGACTTCAAATCCTTAGCTTTTGTTGATGGTCATTACATAGCATGATTTTTACAGGAAAAGTATATTCTTTTGAAATGAAACGGGTAATTAATAGGAATCATTTGAAATTTGAATATATATTATCATTATTAATGTGTATGATTTTTTGTTCATGTTTTTCATCAGTTGTATGAGGTCCCTGTTTAGAGTGCATTTCACACATGCAAGTGTATATGTGCATGTAAATGTAAACAGTTTCAAAGGGCAGGTGGGGGTCCCCTTTCAAATTCCATAGACACAAATATATATTACAGGGAAGCAGCTTGTGGGGCGCCCTTTAATTTGCTGTTGCTCCTGGCTTGTCTTGGATACAAAGTCATACTGAAATTTTTCAGTTTGTTACATTGCGTTAGAATAAAAAGGCTATCACCAACAGTTGTGTTGAATATAGCCACAAAAATTGGCATGCAACTGTTTAAGAGTATCAAGTCATTGTTTTCTCTTTTTCAGGTTTCATGGAGATCAGGAATGCTACTACCAAGATGACTTGCGTGTATTATCTGGATTAACTAAAAAGGAGCATATGAAAGGAAATGAAACACTTCTTGACTTCAGGACTAGCAAGTTTGTCCTGCGAATTTCTAGAGACTCTTACCAGCTTCTCAAGAGGCATCTCCAGGAGAGACAGAACAATCAGATTTGGAATATTATCCAGGAGCATCTCTACATTGATATTTTTGATGGCATGCCAAGAAGTAAGAGCCAAATTGATAGTATGTCTGGTAGTCTGGCAGGTGAAGCCAGACGAGAGGCAAACAAAGCAAAAGTAAGTGGTTATGTTTTTGCTTGTTGGATAATGCAGTTTTTTGTTACATACATTGTAATTATTATATTGAATCATCGTGAACCTGAATTCGTTTATTAATTTGGAATTTCAATAGAAATTGAAGTCAATGTGCAAATTAATTGTTTTAAACCAGAGTAAAAAGTTGTGGAGTGAATGTCGGAAGAAATTCGTGAAACCTAAAAATGCAACAGTTAATTGTAGGTAATATAGATTAATAGTAAAGAATAGGCAATATTTTATAAATAAAAGTGTATGCATAATGAGAAAATATTTCAGAATGTAATGCTTGGTAACAGAGCATTGCACCATTATATGTATTTGCTTTCTGAGAATCAATACACATAATAAAATGACTACATTTTGTTTCTCCTTTTTAACATCATTTATTGTTGGAACAGTGCCATCTTCATTTAGGGGCTGTCAGATTACTGCCCATGGACCCTTTCAGCCTGGACTGTGGTCCTTTCGCATCACCCCCCTAAGAGCTTATGTTCCCTCAGATGTACTGTATGTGTAGGTTTCATCCAACAGTAATTAACATGTTAAATAGTGATTCTAAATTGGGGGTTTCAAGCGAGTGTGTATGTGTGTGTATAAATACTGTAGGCCCAACATTATAATAGCACCTTGTTAAATGCTAGCTCCTGCCAGTTCTGTCTTTGTTGCCACAGCCTTGAATTGGATTAAAGAGGGATTGAGAATGTTATATACTTAAAATGCTTGTTTGTTTTTATAATTCAGGTTTTTTATGGACTCTTAAAAGAGCCAGAAATTGAAGTGCCGCTGGATGATGAAGATGAAGAAGCCGACAATGAAGAAGGAAAGCCAAAAAAGAAAAAGCCCAAAAAGGACAGCATGGGTTCCAAGAGTAAAAAACAAGACCCAAATGCTCCACAACAAAATAGGTAGTGTATTTTGATGTATAATTTAGTCATTTACTGGTTACTTTACCATAAATTATTTCATGTGTAGTAGAAAGAATTTAACACAGGCCTTTTTCATGTTTTCTGTGTGTTGGATATTTAGAATTCCCCTACCAGAACTTAAGGATTCTGACAAGCTCGACAAAATAATGAACATGAAAGAAGCAACCAAAAGAATCCGACTTGGTCCAGACAGTCTGCCCTCAATTTGCTTCTACACCTTTCTAAATGCATACCAGGTAAACTTTGTACCATGTTTGATTTATTGAAACTGTTGGGGAGCATGTAATCTGTTTGAAGAATTGGCAGGTAGAAAAAAAGTTTGCCTTTACTTTGTGCTGTTACAGACTGTTTTGTTAAAATGTGCATTCTGTTCAATCCCTACTTTTTAAATGTGTAAACAAGGAAAGCGTTTGCGGTGTGTTTGCGGTATATATTAGGTTCCAAAATCTTATTCTCAGTCCTAAAAAATAATCAGATTTTATACATAGAATACACTTTAATTTCTTAATAGGTTAAATCATGTAAAATAACTTATAACTATGTTAATTACAGTATCCGTATCTTTTATTTGTCCAATTGTTCACCCATCCATTTTTAACCCTCTTAGCTCATTGCAGGGTCATGGCCATCCAGAGCCTATCCCAGCAAAATGAGGAGTAATTTCCTCAAGGACTTGAAAATGGAACAGTAATTGCTCTTTAATATTTAAATACCTTGTCAAATACTAGTACATGTTTGCTAATACTGTAACTGCAGTTAACATAATTTCACTATATACTCCTGCTAGTTTGAGTCAAATCACAGTAACAGGTGTACTATAATAATATTGTAATGATAATGGGTAAAGATGGATGAGTAATAGACAGTGATTATTTGATTGGAAACTGTGGGCACCACTGACATAGAGCTATTAGTATGCTATTAAAACCATTTAAATCATTTTACTTTTGTTTCACTTTTAATTAATATTGCCTTCAGCATTTTACATTTTATTCCATGAGTTAGCCTATGCAGTGAATGCATTTATTTAAGATCTTCTGGCACTGTGTGTAAGATTAATTGAGCCTGGCTGCTACATTATGATCATATACAAGGATGCAACGCATACTGAGTGGAAGAGTTAGAGTGTTAAACATTGACCATAAACTATGAGCTCTTTTACCGTACTGAAAGTATGTGTAATGGTTAATATGGGTGTACGGTGCTGTGTGTTTAAAAGTAAAATTGAATAATATTGATAAAAATCTTAGGCTAATTTATAAAATTTATCCATAACTAAGTCATAAGAGCCATTACGTAAATTTGACACTGTCTTCATTTGAATAGTCCTGTTTATGTTGAATCAGAAAATAAATTTTATATATTTTTAACAGCATACTATATCCTAATTTCAAGTACAGTGGAGCAACAAAGGATCTAATGATGTGTATCTGACTCTGTTTAATCACCAGATATCAAAGACTCTTATTGTTTTTATTTATAAAATTATTTTTAATAGTGTACAACTGTACTTAATAGATAGAAATATACAAAAACAGAATTTTTGATAAAATATTTTCAATTATGGGATTTAAGTTGGGCATACATTTAATAAAGTAAAATTTTTAACTTGTACATTTTTGAAAAATGTGATAAGTCATTTTTGTTATGTTCATTGTTAGTTTTAACTAAATTACCGTTATTTACTTTGTACATTTTTGAAAAATGTGATAGCAGGTATTTTGGTTATGTGCATTACTAGTTTTTACTGAATTACCACAGTTTATACACATACAGTTTGTTTTGTAGTGGTTCAGAGGTTATTATTAAAAAATAGTATGAAATAAACAGACTGGCATGTATTTTGTTCCAGGGATTAACAGCAGTTGACTTCACTGATGATTCTAGTCTGATCGCTGGAGGTTTCGCTGATTCCACTGTCCGTATATGGAGTGTTACACCAAAGAAGCTTAGGGGTGTGAAATCTGCAGCCGGTGAGATTCATGAGTAAAAATATAGTTTGATAAACGTTGTCATTGTCATTTTTAAGATGTCTTGATCGTGTTTCATTTTCATTTACCATTTACTTTAAATTATTCAGTCCTTAGTGCAGATAAATGATTATTATTTTACATTTTGTCTATGATTCTTGCAGATCTCAATTTGATTGATAAAGAGTCTGATGATGTATTGGAAAGGATAATGGATGAAAAAACTGCAAGTGAATCAAAAATTCTTTATGGCCATAGTGGACCAGTATATGGGACAAGTTTTAGTCCTGATAGGTAAGAGCTTTTTCAGTTGTCTCTCATCTGAGACATTTTACACCATTCATAAATACTGGCACAATTAGACCAATATACATACATTGATCAGCCATCAATATACAAACATTGATCAGTAACAACATTAACACCAACTGCCTAATATTGTGTAGGTCCCACTTGTGCTACCAAAACACCTCTGACCAGTTGAGGCATGAACTCCATAAGAGGTAGGGCTTCCATAATTCAGACTTGTTTTTCCAGTACATCCTACTGCTGCTCCATAAGATTGAAATCTTAGGAAATTTGGAGGCAAAGTCAAAACCTTGAAATTTTTGCAGTGTAGTAGGGTGCACTGTCCTGCTGAAAGAGGCAACTGCTGTCAGAGAATATAGTTACTATTAAGGGATGTATGTGGTCTGCAACCATCTTTAGGTAGGTGGTATGTGTCAAAGTAACATCCACATTAATGCCAGAATCCAAGGTTTTTCAGAAGAACTTTGCCCAGGACATCACACTGCCTGCCCTGGCTTCCCTTCTTCCTTTAGTGCATCTTGCTGCCATCCCTTACACATGTGAACAATGTACACGCACCCAGCTGTCCACATGATTGAAAAGAAGATGTGATTCATCAGACAAGGCCACCTTCTTCCAGTGATCCATGGTCCAGTTCTGACACTCGCATGCCCATTGTAGACACTTTCAGATGTGGACAGAAATCAGCATGGATACTCTGACTGGTCTGTGGCTATGCAGCCTCATATGTAGCAAGTTGTGATGCACTGTGTGTTCTTTTTTAGCATTTTATTGAATTTATTTAAAATCAAAGAACATTCCATACAAGCAAGTCAAGTTTTACAAAACTAGGTTTGAATCAAATCAACCCCCACCCATGAGAATAAGAGCTAGGCCAACAAAGTAAAACTTTAATAGTAGGAAAAAAAATAAATATTAGTAGAATAAAAAAGGGAAGAGACTCCACTTCCTCAGTTTTAATGCTTATTCTAAAATGTTCTTGATTAGATCCTGCCAGGTTTTGAAAAAGTTTTGTACAAATCCTCTAAGTGAGAATTTGATATTTTTCCAATTTCATATAATATATAATGTCAGTTACCCACTGACTTAAGAAAGAGGTGAGTTAGGATTCTTCCAGTTGAGCAAGATAAGTCTATGTGCTAATAGTGAAGTAAAGGAGATTACAGTTTGTTTGTCCTTCTCCACTTTAAGCCCATCTGGGAGTCCACCAAACACATCTGTTAGTGGATTAGGAGGGATTGTGACTCCTGGGCTGTCTGATAGGCATTTAAAGATTTTGGTCCAAAATGTTGATTTGGTGCACACCCAAAACATATGCTCAATGAGGCTGGAACTTGATTGCAACGTTCACAGGTTGGATCTTGACCTAGAAACATTTTGGATAATTTTAAAAGAGACAGATGAGCTTGATGGATAATTTTAAGATGAATAATTGTATGCTTTGCACGTATGGAGCTCGAGTGAATTCTGTGGATTGCTACCTTCCACTCCTTTTCTGAGATGTTGAGTGAGAAGATCCTTTTCCCACTGTACTCTGGGATATTTGAAAGGGAGGGACTTTAAAATGTTTTTATATATTACAGAAATGCTGTCTGAGTCCTCAAGACTGATCAATATTTTTTCTGGAATAGAGGTAGGTGGGAGGTGAGGAAAATTGGACAGGTTTTGTTTAGTAAAGTTTCTAATTTAGAGGTAGTGAAGGAAATGTGCTGGTGGAAAGTAAAATTTGGGAGTTTAATTGTTCGTAGTATGTGAAAACATTGTCTATGAACAGATCTCTTAAGTGATTTAATTGTGTACGTTTTCCAGACATTAAAAACTGCGTACCTTTTGAGAGGGTGGAAAAAGGTGGTTATCATGCAGAAGGTGCCACAGATACAAGCTTCTCTGTCTTGAAGTACTTCCTACATTGGTTCCATATTCTGAGTGAATGAAGCACAATTGGGTTATGCACTGTGTGTTCTGACACCTTTTTGTCACGGCCAGCTTTCAGTTTTTCAGCAACTTGTGCTACAGTGACTCTTTTATGGGATCAGACCAGACAGACTAGCCATCGTTTCCTATGCGCATCAGTGAGCCTTTGGCGCCCATAACCTTGTCATCAGTGTACCTACTGTTTTTCTTTGGACCATGTTTGGTTGGTACTAACCATTGCATACTGGGAATACCCCATAACATCTGTTATTTGGTGATGCTCTGACCCAATCGTCTAGCCATCACAATCTGGCCCTTGTCAAAGTAGCTCAGATCCTTATACTTGCCCATTTTTTCTGCTTTCAACAGATCACCTTCAAGAACTGACTGTTCTGGTACTGCCTTATGTAGCCCACCTTGACAGGTGCCTTTGTAACAAAATAATTAATGCTATTCTCTTCACCTATCAGTTGTTTTAATGTTGTGGCTGATCAGTGTATGTTAGCACCATCTTTCAGTCCAAAATAAAAGCAGTGTTTGTTGGGACCATATTTGAGCAAAGTGTCAGTTTGCTAGAATACAAGAATTCCAGGTCTAGCGTGGTAGCCATATTATTGCAGAACAGTTCAGTGGACACATTACTAATGACATAGTCTAGAAAACCTAATCTACGTATAGATTTCTCAGGAAATGCTTTCTGCAGCGTATCACTCTTAAGATTATTTTCATACAGGAGTCAGTAACATATTTTTAATGGAAAAGTCAATAATAAATTAAAAGTTATAGTTGGGTGCTGCACAATGAAGTTGCTAGTTTGGAGCCCAGTTCCCATTTGAGGTTTTACAGGAGAACATGAGCGTGGCTGATTATATACATACATATTTACATTACAGTTTTTTTGTAGTTCTGTTTATTTTAAACAGCATCACTATTGTTGTGTACCTTTTTGATATTGAATGAGTGATAAAGTTAATACATTTGTGCATTAAAGTCATACCCTGAATAATGGCAAGGGTTTTATAATGGATATACTTTGTTAATCCCTGAGGGAAACTTTCTTTTCACATGACTTTTGACGATCAGAGCGAAGGGTCAGCCATTGTACAGCACCCCGGAGCAATTTTGATTTGAAAATGGATGTATCATTTTTTTACAAATACATTTTAATCTAAAAATGTAATTTTGCCTCCTCCAGTTTACTTCATATTTTTAAGTGTAGTAGCAAAAAATCCTACTGTTAATTTCCAAAGTATTTGTGTTCCCTGTAAGCAGATTAATAGATAGTCTATATCTCACATATACAAAGTTTGGTATTTAAAAGGCATGCAAGACCTTTTTTTTAAGCAAGCTCCTTAATAATTTAGTGGTTGGAATCAATCATCATCATGATCAGGATTTCCAAATTATTGAAGGACATAACTCACTCATACACACATTCACATCTCCAAGTGGGCAATGTCTCATGTCCCTCCCAAGGGTGGGATCCAGGGCATATTCTAATTATAATGTCTATACCTCCATGATGGGCACATTTTGATCCAGATAAGTAGCAGTTCTACGCCGACACACATTATAGGATTAACAATCAAAGTCAAAGTAATATTCAAAAACTAAACAATTTAAAGAATCTTCTTGTACCTTTTCATGGAAGAGCATGATACTGTATGTGCAGAAGAGTTTGAAGGTCACTGTTCTTAGTTTGATGACATCATTATAGAAATATAAGAGATTGTGCCCACCAGTTACTTCTGTTTTTGTTAGCTAACTTGTTGTTTCAGTAAAGCATTTATCCACTGTACATTTTTTTGCTTGGTGTTTATGAAGTCCTAGAACATGTGGGTATTTTCAGGAATAATTCATTGTAACAATTTGTGCAATATACAGATTAATGATTGTTCACATATGACAACTTTATATTACAGAAACTATCTTTTGTCATGCTCGGAGGATGGCACTATAAGACTATGGAGTCTGCAGACTTTCACGTGCCTTGTGGGATACAAAGGCCACAACTATCCTGTGTGGGACACACAGTTCTCACCTTATGGATACTACTTTGTGTCTGGAGGGCATGACCGAGTAGCTCGGTAAGACATTCTTCATTATTTCCAGGTTTCATAATGTTTTTTGTTTTTGATACAGGATAACTTCTTTCACCGCCCCCACCTATCAACATTATAGGCAGGAACTAATTCTGCGTCGTCTGCTGGTCCATAGCAAAGCACACACACACACAAAGGTATTGACACTCGCCTTTATACTGGACCAAGTTATATTCACCCATGAACATAAAATTTATATTGTTAGGATATGGGAGGAAACCTGAATCCTTGGGATAAAAGCCCATGCAGACACAAGAACATACAAACTTCACACAGGTGGTAACTGGCCTGGGACTTGAGCCCAGTCTCCTTGAGCTATGAGGTAGCCATATTAAATGAGCTTGCAGTGAGGCCATGCCCATGTAGTTTTCCGTGAGTGGGCCCTGCTGTGGACATTCACTCCATACAAGTTTTGTTCCAGCCTTTCACCTAGAGCAGGTGGGAAAGGCTGCAACCTTCCTCCAAGTCCCAGAATTGCTAGGCATGTTCATTAATGGATGTATAATGTTGTTTCAGTGTTCATTTTAACAGGCAGGAATGCTGAAGGTGTCACGTTATTCAATTGTTTAGCACTAGGTCTTAAAAATAAATGTAATTGTAAATTGTATGTCTTTATTCAGGAAGTTTAGCTTTGGCCAGCATGTTTCTGCTCTTGCCCTGAGGCAACAATGCTTTATCATACCAGTTTCTCTATTAAATTCTTCACGTTTAACTACTAGTACATGGTCATTTATACCTTTTTTCACATCCTTCTTCACATTGGCTAGTAGCAAGTTTGGTATTTCTTGAGCTGTACTTTTGTTTTATTCCTTATAGTTTAATGGAGTAAAATATTAATATGGAGGTGCAGGGGAAACAAACAACGGCAGTGTTCAAAACAAGCATTTACCCACACACACACACAATGGGGCATTGAAATTAACTGTAATAAAACCCCGCTGCCACAGGGTTTTTCTATGACAATTGTTTTGACAGATGTTTTTGAGAAATGACGGTTTAGCATCTAGTCGAGATTTAACAATTATTATGAGGTTGCAGATTCAGAGTTTGCTAATACATAGGATTACTTTGCCTTAGTTGTCAGTGAGTGAAGCAAGTTAATTAAAAATGTAAACAGCAGAAAATGGTAAATGGCCCACATTCTAATAATTAACTGTCTTTAAAGTCTTTGGGCAACAGATCATTATCAGCCTTTGAGGATGTTTTCTGGTCACTTGGCGGACATAACCAGCACTCGTTTCCATCCAAACTGCAACTATGTAGTGACTGGTTCAGCTGATCGAACCATTAGACTCTGGGATGTGCTAACTGGTAACTGTGTTCGTATCTTCACAGGACACAAAGTAAGTGCTTTCATTTCTTTACCTTCTTTTTAATTAAAGAAATAAACTCATGTTTATTCATGAATTGATAGGTGGTTGAAATTAGGATTTATGGGAAACTATTAATCACTTCCTAATATTTTTCTTGAAGGGCCCAATCCATAGTCTGACATTTTCACCAAATGGGAAATTTTTAGCATCAGGAGCAACTGATGGAAGAATTTTGCTGTGGGATATTGGACATGGGGTGATGGTTGGTGAACTTAAAGGTCATACGGATACTATATATGCACTTAAATTCAGCAGAGATGGCGAGATTTTGGCATCTGGTAAGTCTTTTACTTTCTGTAAATTAAGGAATTTGTAAAATTAATATTAAGGGGCTGCATGTACTGTTCCATTGTAAAATCCTTCCATACCCAGGCAGAATAACCAAAATTTGTATGGCATGAATAGTTTAATACATGATAAATACAAGTTTGTACCATTGGAATACTTTTCATACATTAACAAGTTTATAAAATTTAAACACCTTTTCACACTTTTTAATTTTCTTCCTTTTCAGAAATTCTGGTTTGGCTCTCTAGTGTGTGTATATTTATCAATATATCTATTTAAAGAGCTTCTGTAAAAGGTCAGATTTCCCCCTGGGGACAAATAAAGTTCAATCTATGTAGGATGTAGAAACAGACAGGAATATATGTCTTTAATAACTGGGAATCCAATATTTCTGTTTTGTATTTGTTAGATTTCTTGCATTCTACTTCTACAGCATAGACATATATACTGTACTTTTCATTGTTTCAAGGTTGCTTTTTTTACCTGACTTAAGGCTTTTTTTTTTCTTTTCTAAGAAATGGAGACCCTCAGCAAAAAAAATTAAGTTTACCTCCAAAAACAAGGCATAGGCCTCTATAGCTGCTATAAATTGGAATATGTTGATATTTTCTAACGATACATATCTGGAATAATAATGTATAAATGTTAACATACTGGTTTGCCAAATTTCATTTCATGTACAATGATAATAAAGGTTTTGAACTGAATTGAATTTTATAATGAAAAGCATTTTATGCCACATGGTATTTGTCTAGTGTTTTATTTTGAAACAGCAAGGAATCGAATACAAATTCTGAATTAAGCTATAGCTCTGTTTTACACCATGAACTGTGTCATACTACTTGAAGACAATTACAGTATGTTGGAAATTTGTTAATAATAATAAGTTGTTTTGTTAAGCAGCCTCCTGTAAGGTTCTCCGCATGACAAGTGTGGTATTTTCCAAATTAATCGAACAGTACCTTCTGAATTGATGATGATCGTGAAGCTATTTTTCTTTTTCAAATTAGACTGCAAAGTGGATCAGTCTGTACTGCTATATAATTGAACAATTAACACGTGAAAACTAAATCACTTTTTTGTAGCAAAATGTGACCCACATAGTCTGTAGTCTTGAGACATTTTGCATGAATACCTGCCTTCTACTATATACTGTGTTTTTTTATGTTTCCTTCATTAGGTTGCTACACTGTATGTGCTAAACCCTAGGCTGATGTTTCCACACTATTCCAGTATGCTCGGTTCAAATTCTGGACCAGTCTTTGTCTGTTTACAGTGGGTTTATAGAATGGATTTAACTCTTGCATTTCTTTCATCACAGGTTCAATGGATAATACTGTCAAATTATGGGATGCCACAAAAGCCTTTGATGACATAGAGACTGACGACTTTACTGCTGCAACCGGACATATAACCTTACCAGAAAACTCTCAGGAATTATTATTGGGAACATATGTGACAAAATCGACTGCTGTCGTACATGTTCATTTTACACGAAGAAACTTACTTCTTGCCGCAGGATCATATAACCCTTAGGGGAGGTTGAAGAAATAACATTCATGTGCAGTGCACATTAAAATGGATGTAAACAAGGATTGATTACCATGGCTTTGAAAGCTTCTCGGCAGCAGGCTGTTATTTACAATAAAGACTTTAGTACATATTTAAATACAGCAGAAGGTGGTTGATGGTAATGGTTGAATAGAAGTTATCCTTCAGTGATGAACTTTTATTCCTTTTGTTGCTTTCATTGTGATCAAATTGAGGTATTGAAGGTATTTCTAAAATTGCCAACATAATAATTGTGAATCAACAGTAGGGAAAATAAAACTTTTTTTTTTTTTTTAATATGTTAATGTACAAAGAAAAAGCACTGCCATGGAATACCATTTATTTACCTTGTGTTATGAGAATGGCAAGGAGTATGATGTTTTTATATTCCCAGAAAAAATGATACATTGACCTCACCTACTTTCTGGCTTTACTTCTTGGCCAGTAGCCAATGCTGGGACTGATGATAATCATGTGAAATCTGTAAGATTATACACAAACCACTTCATTAATGTTTGGGGAGATTTTCTTTCAACATTTCACATCTTTTAATTTATTGAAGGCTGGAATATGGAGAAAAGTGCTCAATTTTCTAAACTCCACCAACACATTTTGGGACACAAAAAAAGCAAAAGCATTATCATTGTCGTCTTTATTTGTTTGTACAGTTTTTATACCATTTTATACCTTGTAAATAAAAAAAAAGTTTATGATGGTACTTGTATTTTTAGAGTGGATAACCTAGAACGCCAATACAGTGCTGGCATGCTTTTATTAAAAAGCAAAACTACAATCCTTGTCCTCTGTACAACAGAACACACAGAAAACCTAAAAGACAAAAAAGTGAAAGCTATAAAATACTTGCAAAGTCAATTGATACATTATAATTACATATATAATCATTATTATTTATATTAATATAAAAAAATAACAAAACTGTGGTTAATCCTAGTACTCATTATTTATAACTTACCATTTACTTTGCTGCAATTGCTTCTGTCTTTTTCTTTGGTTTAAGTTTGAAATAAAGGAGGATTGCAGCAATTCCAGCATATGTGGCCAGCACGCACTGCAGAACAAAATTCAGAATATTAACTGTTACATAAAAATGGAACTGCATGTTAATTTGAGGTTTAAAAAGACACTGCCCAACAAGCAACTAATGCATTTGAAACTCTTACTGGTATTCAGCCAGCTGGTGCAAAGAGAACATGAACAAAACTGGCAGAATCTGCCGTAGCTAATTTTAAAATTAGAAGTTACTAGAAGTCTAATGCAGAAAGTCTCACTACTTTATGAATTTAAAACAATCTGGCATGGTAAATTTTGCCTTTTCCCCTAAATTATCCTTTTTTTTTTTTTTTTTTTTAAACTTACTAGTTAGTATCACCACAATTGATTATTGGATCAAAAAATATAATCTGATGTAACCAGTGTGCATCTAACCTGCATAAATCTGAAATTTTACCAGTATAGTACTACAAGCTTGTATTTTGTGTGAAGTGAAACAGAAGAGTGATATCTCACCGGAAAGGAAAAAAAAAAGTTTCCCTAATTGTGTGCAGTTTTGGGTTTGGTAGTAGGGGAAAAAAGCAACATATCTGTCAAGCATAGTCTACTACACCCATTTTGCACAAAGATAAATAAAATTCTAATATTTTCCAATGCTTATAATTCTGATAAAGATAGACATCACTGATCAAATTGTATTGTAGAATGCCTAAAATATGTAAATCATTTGAAACTCATAGCTGAAATTGACATGGTCATAATAAACACACACACAAACATACTGTAAGTATAACATTATATACTGTGTATTTATGTCAAGAAACTTCTCATTAAAAAGACACTGAAATTAATAACTAGTTTAATCAAGCAGAAAAAAAAAGCTAAAACAAAACAGTGTGCTGAACAGCTATTTCTCTCTATTAAAAAAAAAAAAAAATCTCGGAAGGTTAGAAGGAGACGAGACGTGACACGAGACACTTTCAAGTCCCACGAGACGAGATTTTGTGCCAAGACATTTAACCACGCCTGGGGCTGGAAATAAAACAGAGTAGATGACAAAGTAGAACGTCGTAAAACATTGGCGCAATACATATGTAGAGCAGGTTAGAGATAATGGAAGTAGGAAAATTCGACAGTCTCAAAAAAAAAAATGATAGTAAAGATTGCAAATCATTACTCGGTGAAATAATGGAACAGCGAAAAGAGATTGAATATATTGTTCGGATTTAAACTTTAAGTTGGAGACTTGTTGATCGTATAAATCATGTTGCCATCAGGGAAAACAAAAGTAGTGTTTCTTCCCAATGAAGAGGCGTATCCGTGAGAATTAAAAGATTTGTCACTTGGTGAAAGTGAAATCCAGCGAGAGAAACTTTCAAGCACGCACATGGTTCAATCATTTCTCATTTGTGTGAATGCTATTGTCAGACATTTCTTGTAGAGAGAAAAACAATAATTCACTCGTGGGCAGTTATACGTTGTGTTGTCACGATGTAATTCCAAACACAGAATCAAAATTCAATGCGATCTTGATGAAAATGTAAAAGTGAAAAGAGCTCAAATATATGGACATAGGTGATATGACAGAAGTGCACCGCACGAGATGCAATCCAGCAGCTGATCGAGCAAAGAGGAGGTAAAAAAAACTGTTTCCAATTTATCACCGTTTAACACTAGAATTACCAGAGTCTATGAAAAAACTCGTAGATCCGGCCCACCTTAAAACTGTTCTCACCTCTCTTTTGTCTTCTAAATGTGCCGATTAAGAGGAGCAGCAAGCAGCCAGCTATTCCATCCCCCACCGTCGCAGAACGTTCACTAAGTTTTCCCAGCTCATGCCTTGTTTGATTACCTGGGAGTGACTGAACTGCTGGAGTTTTAGAATAGAAATAATAGATCGCTATTTGGAATACATGCATTTCATGCATGTTCCATTTCTACAGTAATCTGTGTAAACACATTGCTAAAACAGAAACTTTTTCATATTTTAGTAATAAATTACAAAATGTAGGCATAAACTATAGAATGTGTAAAGCCCGAGTTCCTAAGATCAAATAAACACTTCTACAAAAGCTTCACACACCATATAACAGCTTCCGTGGCGTAGCGCGCTAAGATTTGCCTCTCAGACCGAGTAGCTTTTCTCTGCCTCACAAACATTAGTTCAATTCCCCGCTGAGGATAAAGTGTTACTTATTTTTTTTCTTTTTAACCTCAAACGGACATAAAATTTGTAAATTGGTATGGACTGTCAGGTAATGAGATCGTTATATTTTCATGTGGGATGCTCCTTTTTAAATATTTTTTTAACAATTGAGACTGCAATTAACATGAACAACTGTCCTTATAACTTATTTTTTTCAAGATCCATAACACACAGACAGACAGAGCACTGCGTAATACAGAGACAGACAGGCAGAGATATACAAACAAACAGGGAAGGCACATGTACTGAAAGAAAAAAAATCAACATGCACGTTGTTTCTTCTGCCCTGAATAATCTCACCCGCTCTAACATCACCCCTCCCCCGATCTGGCTCTCTAAGTAACAGCGCAAGTACAGACGCAAACCAAGTGTAATCAAGAGTGCTGGTTCGATCCCCACTCACTCCTATATTTGCCGTTTTCAGTAGTAAGCTGCTTTTTTTGTTAATATTATACAGTACACGCATGCACTTGATTTGTGTCTGTACTTGCGCTGTTACTTAGAGAGTCAGATCGGGGGAGGGGTGATGTTAGAGCGGGTGAGCTTATTCAGTAGAAGAAACAACGCACATGTTGATTTTTTTTTTCTTTCAGTACATGTACCTTCCCTGTTTATTTGTATATCTTTGCCTGTCTGTCTCTGTATTACGCAGTGCTCTGTCTGTCTGTGTGTTATGGATCTTGAAAAAATAAGTTATAAGGACGGTTTGCTGACTTGGAGCACCACTGCCTTACTGTGCCACAGAGACGCGAGTTCGATTCCCAGCTTTGAAGAAAGTGTTTTTTTTTTCCCTCAAATGGAAATTGAATTTATAAATTGGTATGCACTGTAAATCGTTAACTTTAAAATGTCAGTCGCGGTTATTTCTGTTGATTAATTCATGCTTTTTTACTTAGAGTCAGAACAGGAGCTTTTTCAGCTTATTCAGCTTCTGATCTGACTCAAACAGCGCCAGTATAACTTCACACCCAACCTGACGCTGTTCGTTTTCAAATAATATTGCATTACTTCGACGATGTTTTCTGATTGGTACTATTCGCGTCATAAAATGATTTCTTCAAAACGTCACATATATTTGTGTCTTTCTTTTTTTAAAATGTGCGTTGTAGCACTCAGCAACTGGCCACCTGCATGTTCTTGCGCACACTAAATCAGACAGCGTTATATGCAATCAACAGATTCAAATGTTAACAGTTATATAGCACAGAATGGAAATCAGCAGTTCTTAGCATTCCACCTACTGTAACTTGCTTTCTTTTTTCTTCGGTTATAGTCTTGAATAAAAGTGCACTTGTTTTGTTATACTTTTACATCAACATATGTTCCTGTGTTTGAGCTACATGGGCATGCTCAAAAAATACACGTATAATGCCACGAAAAGTGCATGCAGACACTTCAGTTCGCAAGCATTGGTACGACAATGCAGTCACAAGTACACTGCAGAGCTTTAGCAGTGTCAGATGGGGAGTGTCCGATGATTGCATATAGCGCTGAAGTTACTGCTCTTTACTATGCTTTGCTCTGCATGTCC
Organism: Erpetoichthys calabaricus; assembly: GCF_900747795.2. NCBI lineage: Eukaryota > Metazoa > Chordata > Cladistia > Polypteriformes > Polypteridae > Erpetoichthys > Erpetoichthys calabaricus. Next base: position 309,465,350 of record NC_041395.2, on the reverse strand, counting down.
TGGAGTACAAAAGAAACAGCATACAGCAACACGTGGGGACTGGCAATACTGTGGGGAAAAAAACACGCAGTCGTATGTATCGTGATACACTGCAGAACTATAGCGCGTCTTTATGTAAAAACAGCAGTGTCAGGTGGGGGGCGGTAGGGATGGATCCTGAACGCGACTGAGACAATGAAAAGTGAATTTTAAAAAAATAAAGCTAACCTTTACAAATATCATAAATTACACCGGCTGTTACAGACTGAAATCAAATGTATCATTTTATTCTAAAATAGTGAAAATAAGAACACTTTTCAAATGGGAGTTGTGCAGGATCGAACTCATGACCTTCAATTCCCAGTCAGCGACTGATACTGTTACGCCACGGAAGCAGTGATAGTTAAGTCATGTCAATGTCTCACACTAAGGCGGGTTTTTTTGGCGGTGGCTTTTTTTCGTACCTTTTGTGAAAGTGTTTCTTTGATATTTGGACTTCAGGCTTCATACATTATATAGTTTATGCCTACATTTTGTCATTTGCTACTAGAATATTGTAAACCGTTTCTGTTTTAACAATGTGTTTACACAGATTACTGTAGAAATGCAACACATATGAAATGCGTGTGTTCCAAATAACAATCTTATTATTTCTACTCTAAAACTCCACTTCACTCCCAGATAATCAATCAAGGCATTAGCTGGGAAAAGCCTGTTTACGTTCTAAGTCGTTGGGGGGATGGAATAGCCGGCTGCTGGCAGCTTGTCTTTATCAGTACATTTAGATGACAAAAGACGCTGGCGGAGAGGTGAGAAAGGTTTTAAGAAGCGATTTAAGGTGGGCTGGATATATGAGTTTTTTCGTAGGCTCTGGTAATTCTAGTGTTAAGAGGGGGTTTTGGAGGAGCGACCGTTGTCCTTTAAAAATTTCAATAATAAGTCAAAACACCCCTTACTTATTTTCACAAACATACTTTTTTCATTAATTTACATCAGCAAACACAATATGGCAGTTCTGCTGTATTTCTACAATTACTCTCTTTCTCCAAATCTAAAAGAAGCCCATGCAACATTTAAGGTAATCAATGCCAATAATTAATTATAAAATCATATTGTGGGAACCCTTCAGAAGAATAGCTGTTTTCATTTAACTGAACCTAAGATACAGCAAGTCCACTTCACAGAACAGTACTTAGTTAATTATTCATAACAATAAGGGATATATAGTGGTTCAACATATGTGATTGCTATGAAAGCTAAGACTTAAGACTATCTCATATATATTTCTCTTCTGGTTCGTCCTGCTTCCACTTCAAAAACGGTCCCGCCCACACGCAGCCGACACAGCATTTCTCGATTCCTATTCATCCTCTTCCAAACCCTTCCCCATGCTGCCTACGGCTCCTGTGTCTTTACAACAGCTTCTTACACAGCAAACATCAGAAGCTAAAAATTATCGTGAACACATTCAAGAATACAACTCTTCTCTAGCGTTTGCTTCCATGGGTGCACAGATAACTCAACCTCCTGGTCACGGACCATACGGTTTTAAAATACACGGGCAAAAATATCACCAAATCTCTCCACTATACGCTAACACTTCTACCTCTCCATGATATGGACAGTTCTATGTTTTTGACACAGCGCAAGCTACTAAAGTACGCTTACAAAATAATGCAAACTCTGCATGCAGCAAACATTTACTTCTCCAGCTAGATTCCATGCTCAGAACCATCAACCCCTTCGCTAAATCATACAAACACATGCATGAAATCGCTCAGTCCAATCCAACAGCATCTGTACGAATGGTTTTCATGGAAAACCCTAGGCAGGATTTACGACGATACAATGCTCCGGACATGTCACACCGATGTTGCAGCGATTTTTGTAGGAGAAGATGGCGAACCGCCTGCCGAAAGGGACATTTACATCTATTCCATTGGCAACTCCTGTAAACAGATTTCCACGCTCAATATGAATTGCGATCCTATGGTTTACCCACTTTTATTCCCTTATGGAGACATTGGCTGGCACAAAGATTTACAACATGTTCCCAATAAAAGAACCGCCAAGCGAATAAGGCTTACTCAATGCCAGTTTTACACATACAGATTAGCAATGAGGAGTACATTTAGTATGTTGCACTCCAGCGGCAAACTATTCCAACAGTACGTCGTAGATGCGTATGTTAAAACAGTGGGCGCGCGTCTCAGCTATCTCAGATTACATCAACAAGATCTGCAAGTGGAACAATACAAAAGGACTACTAGATGCACTGCAAGCAAAAGCTGAAAATAACGTACGTGTAGGCAAAATTATCATATTAATGTCCACATTTCCAGGACGTACAAGATGCATGCAACAAAACTATCAGGATGCCATGGCCATAGTATGTAAATTCAGGAAGCCTGATTTATTTATCACTTTCACATGTAATCCTGCTTGGCCGGAAATTCTACATGCACTGTCGGATACCCAAAGACCAGAGCACAGACCCGATACCAGTATTCAGCCACAGTCAGTTGTACGTGGCTTGTTCTAGGGTTAGATCTTTCGACTCATTATCCGTCTTCTCCACCAAAACACCTATGCACAACTGCGTCTTTCAATAAGTATTTATTTCTTCTTGATTTCTGAATTCTTTTCTCACCGTTTTCTGTTCCTATTCTTACACCGCCGTAGCTAGTTTTGAAGATTTCAGTAATTGTTCACATTGAAAGTGCAGAATATTCTTTAACAAAAATGATCAATGAAACAATCTGATCAAACTGTTTATTAAGATGAATGGAACATGGAAAAAAAACTTCTGAAGACCTGCATATCTTTAGAATAGCCTGAGCATGTATTTGGAGACTTTTATCATGCTTGTTATATATTCATTAAATAACTATACTGTATATCTGAAGGTTTATGCTGTTATGCACCTAAAATCTGGAATAGCTTGCCAATAGGAATTCGCCAGGCTAATATGGTGGTGCACTTTAAAACACTGCTGAAAACACATTACTTTAACATGGCTTTCTCATAGCTTCATCTTAGTTTAATCCTGATGCTCTGTATATTCGGGAAACTGTTTAAGGGGGGCCCTTTTTCACTGCTACACCGCTAAATAGGCATGCAACAGAGTACATGCGGTAGTACATGCGCAGTGAAAATGGACAGAGAACATTCTGAAACTGAAGCTGTAGCAGACGATCAAGTTGAACATGATGACATAGAAGAACCTTTGCTGCAAAAAAAGAGTCACAACTGCTGCCTGGAGATACTTTGGTTTTAAAAGGTTGGATGTGGACCATTATGTTCAAATCTGTGAATACGGTTTCTATACTACTGGATAATTCTGCAAGCCAAGTTGTACTGGTTTTATTTTATTTCAATATAGTGTAATGTACCTGTGTGCTGTGTAATAGTGTGACGACATGTTGACTTTATTCTCTTAATTTGTCATTAAAGTAGAACATCATAAACTAAACATCATCGTAAAATGAATATTTAATTTACTTGATTTTCTCAAACCTCCGTCATAAGTTACGTAGCACATTAAATGCTTTGTGTTAAGTATTCCCCTTCTTAAACTGACTTCTTCTTGTACTGAGGAGGCACCAGTAGCGATCGCCGCACAGAATACATTCACTTCATGACATTCCTGCTCCCTGAACATTTAGAATGCTAAGATAAATACTTGATATAATTTTCATGATGAAATGCATTGAAGCATGTATTAATCATGTGGGGGCACAGTGGCGTGGAGGTTGCACTGCTGCCTTGAATTTGCATGTTTTTCTGGTGGGTTTATTCGGCGTGCTTCAGTTTCCTTTCAAAGTCATGTAGGATGTGGGGTTTTGTTATGCTATATTGACCCTGCTAGTATATGTTTTGCTCGTATTCACTTTGCGATGTGCTGGCGTTCAGGATTTGCTCCTGCCTCGCACACAATGCTTGTTGGGATGAGCGCAACCCTGAATGGATGGCATAATTAAACATGTATAACGAAGATTTTATTTAAGTTCTGAACACTCTGTGGTCTAAGTTTTTAACTAGTTTTAATTTCACAAAGACATTTATCAAGGGAGCAGCACTACCGTGCATGTTTAATACCTGCTTTAATGCATTTCATCCTGAAAATGATATCAAGTATATATCTTGGCATTCTAAATTTTCAGAGAGCAGAAATATCATGAAGTGAATGTATTCTGTATGGTCATCGCTGCCAGTGCCTCCTGTTAGTGCGGAGGAAGTCAGTTTAAGAAGCGTAGTGATTAACAACTGGGTCGGGGAACACAACACAAAGCATTTAATGTGCTACATTAACTTATGATGGGGTCTGAGAAAATCTAATTTAATTTACATTCTACTTTAATTATAAAATAAACTATGAGAATAAAGTGGAAATGTCAACTTTAATCTCAACATAAACGGCGAGAATAAAGTGGAAATGTTGACTTTAATCTCGACATAAGCATCAAGATTAAAGTGGAAATGTCGAGAATTGTGTTCGTATTGTTTTTTTTCTTCACCGTGGCCCTAATACGATTCCGTAGGGCTATACCACAAATAGCATTATAAATGCAAGTTGCAGTTTTATTATTTATGTATATAGCTTAGCTTGAAGCAAGGTCCATATTAATGCAATTTGCCTAAATGATGGTTCAGTTGGTATATATGTTATCACCAAGTTGCACTTGTTTTATTTTATTTTTATTTGGTGAATACTGTGTAATGTACCTGGGCTTGAAGTCTTGAAGTAATAGTATTACTGAAGTTGCACTATTATTTATTTTATTATTATCCATCCATCCATTTTCCAACCCGCTGAATCCGAACACAGGGTCACGGGGGTCTGCTGGAGCCAATCCCAGCCAACACAGGGCACAAGGCAGGAACCAATCCTGGGCAGGGTGCCAACCCACTGCAGTATTTTATTATTATTTATTAGTTTAAATATTATGCAGTTTACTGATGGTGAAGTTGTTTAAAAAGTCACTAACATGTCAATGGACAGAGATTGTTAACATTAACAGAAAGTGTAGTTGGCTTACAAAAAATATTTACTAATTATTCCTTTTCTAAGACATGTTCAGTGCAATACAACTTTTGACAAGCACCTCTGGATATTTTACTAAGTCTAAATTCCTCTATGGATGGTTGAAAATATGTTGTCAAAATTTTACTTTAAGGTTGTTTACAAAATTTGTTCAATAAAAATGTTCTATATTTTGACTGCAGCTGTCACGCAATGTGATTCCTTCTCTTCATTAGTGCCACTATCATTTTATGGGGCCATGCAAACCTGTATTAATACTTGTGTCCACATTAAAATGTTTTTTTGTACAATTCTCATGACAGTGGAATAGGTTATTTTTAGCCAGTCTACTGCAGTAATTGCAGTGGAAAATGTGGTTAACATCCACTCATGCATGGGAAAAAAATACCATTGAATACCGTGAAACGGGTATAATTTTGAAAAATACCGTGATATAGAATTTTGCTCATTCTGCCCAGCACTACTACTAATTAACACTGAAACAAAGAATATAATTAGGTTTTACAAATTGAGATGCATAACAATTATAAAAAGGTTATATAAAAATGCATTCAATTTAAGAGTTGCATGTGTATAAATGTTCAAAGTAATTGCCTTGTGAATTGAAAAAGTACTGATGTAACCACAGTTAGTGTGTAATGAAATTTTTATTCTGTGAAAGAAAAGCATGTTCATGATAACAAAGACATTCTCTATGCAATTGCCAAATGAAACCTTTTGAAGAACTATTACTTACATTTCTCCTGCCAGTAAGGGTATAGGAATTAAAGTATTTTTGGATGCCAGTGAACTGATGAGTTCCAGAGTCGTGCCCTGCCATTTTGATTTTAGCAGCTAAAAGGAAAGAAAAATAGAAGGAGAGAAAATTATGGAGCTCTACAATGCACCACAATACACTGTATATTTTATGTGTCAAACTACAGTGTTTAAATAAAAATATCAGTGATTTCAAAAGACCAACCAATGGTTTATAATTTCCTCTGTAAAGATATACAGTATTTCCAAGATAGAGACCATTGCACAAAGTCTTCCTTTGTGGCATCATGCCAGAATTGTTTAGATGAAGGCAATGTTTTTGGCAAAACCATGGCAAGAAGAAAAGAGGAAGGCCTAAGAGGAGGTTTATGGATATGGTGAGAGAGGACATGCAAGTGGTAGGTGTAACAGAACCAGATGCAGAGGACAGCAATATATGGAAAAAGATGACCTGCTGTAGTGACCCCTAACGGAAGCTGCTGAAAGAAGAAGATGTAAGCATGGCCCTGCTTACAATGAAGGTTATACACGATTCCAGTGACTCAATGGAAATGAGAGTGGTTCAGAGATGTATGATGGGAAAAGAACTCAAAAAACATGCATCATTTAAAAATGGCTATGCCTGTTCTCACAAAATGTCATGTTCACATTATTGATCATGCAATTTAAAATATAGGCTTCATGGAGTGTCAGAAATTTTGTTGGCGAGTTACAATGGGAGGATCAATATCACAAAAACTAGGCATTGCTCCAAAACTGAAATTGTGCATGTATATTACAAGTAAGTCAACATATAGAATCAAATGAGTTTTACAAATTTCAATGTGGAGTTCAATATAAGGAACAACTCAAAAACCTGTGGTTTCATCCACGTTACATGCTGTACTAATGACTCAGTTATTCAATAAGATAACCCCTTTATTAATGCTGGATTAAACATCTACTTCTGAAACTACAGTAAACCAAGATATACAAAGTAGCAGCATTAATGGTTCCAACCCAACAAGGACTTATAGCAATTATGGAATCCAATCATATCCAAAAAAAAAAAAAAAAACAAGATAGCAGAGAAATTGAGGTAGTGTAGATGACGGATCGAACATTTACATTTCAGGCAGCAACAGGGCAGTGCCTATCTTAAGTACATACAGAGACAACATATATAATGTTAACTCAATTAACACCTACAGCAAAGCATATTTAAATGTTGCCAATAAAAGAATGTTCATTAATAAATAAAGCAACTCTAGCAAATGAGCATTTAATTTACATTTCATGTTAGCGTTTACTAACATTAATCAAAAGTGGAAAGCTTTTGTTTTCTGGCATAAAAAATGTAAAAATAAAAGAACAGGGAGAATCTTGAAGCAGAGCTAATGCTTATTTGACCTAAAGTTCTTTTGATCTGAATTTTTATGTAAACATTTTTACAAAGAATGTAAATTTTGGGCCTTTTATTTTTTATCCCATATTTAACAACACTATTGTCCTTACATTAAAAAAAATAAAAAGGATGTCTTACATAAAAAAATGTAATTAAAAATACCTAAAAAAAAAAAACAAACAACTATCAGTTATTATTTACTAATACTACAAAATGCAACATTAGGTATGCATGGGGTATTAAAGAAACATCACCTTAAGTTGTTTGTGAGCAATAAGTACTCATTACTTAATAATTTTAAGTATTAATTAATTACTTAGCAATTTAAAACCAAAGAAATATTGCTATTTAGCAACATTACATTTCTGGAGGGAATATACCAAGAAGAAAGGTTGAGAAAAATTTTGGACAAGAGATACAACATTTGATTACATGTGTGTCAACAGCCTGCTGTAGTTAAGCATTTACTTTGATTAACAGGTCTACTATTATCCAAAACCATGCAGTGTGATTATAGATAGCAGTAACCAAGAATCCAAGATCAAGCTCTACAATGTAGCACTGTGTTGATATTAGTGGGGGGGCACTGAACAGAGGGTAAAACGTTTTCGGGGAATCAGGTTTACAAAATGCTTGGGAACCCCTGGTCTAGTTAGATAATGAGAAAATCATTATGCACTCCACACACTGTGGCATGGGTTTCTTATAAGTTAGGTAAATTAGTTTTAAAAAAAAAAAACTTTAAAAAAAAGTTTTAAAAAGGCAGCTGTACTACATATACAAAATAGCAGTAGCACTAATAATAGATTTTAAGGACACAAGATAACCTCTGAACAGCAAATGAGAAGCAGTAATACCACAGCATACGGCGAAAGGCGAATACTACAAATGTTTGATCATAGAGTCACTTTCAGTCTTACACCAAAAACAGTATATGAAATCAAGCAAAGGAGAAATACATTTTATCTCCATTTTAACAGGAAATTGAAGCAACTACTCGATGTGTCTCTTTGATAGTGCAAACCTGTAAAGTGGCACAGGACGACACTACAGTCCACAGACGCAGAACCTGTTTGATCACAACTGGAAGTAAGTACAAGGAAGGAGCTACACACTATTTGGAGTATTAACCCCAGAGTTAGAGGTATCCAACCATTTTTGGGACAGTGCAGAGGTGCATGTTGAATTTAATACCTTTGTAGAGGAACACCTCTAGCCTGTATGTTTTGGGAGAAAGTAGCTCGTTTCAATGTTCCTTTTCTCAGTTGAGCAAGAAACGTGTTTCATTTCAAAACAAGATCGTTTTTTATTTTTCCCAAAAGCGTAAATAACAAAAGCACATTTTCAATAGTCTTCTTTGATTTAAGTATGTAGACGTCCCTCCTATATAGCTTGTCCAGGTCCAAAGTTTTAAAATATTTAGTGCCTTTAGAATTTTCTTTTAAATCACTAGATAATTTTACTTCAAAGGATTTTGACAAACGAGAAGAGACCACTCACTTCAAGCTTATTTCGTGCTCTTTAAAACTTACAATTTTCACTTAGCAAACACAGCCACATGAAATCATGGAATCCACATACAAAAGGTGCAGACCCTTGTAAAATCTTTCGCCTACAGAAAGATGCAGGATACTGCATAATGAAGTGCACGGAGAATAGAAAAAAGAACTCCGCTAAAGGTCATCGTTCGGTTCAGGAGAATTCATCGAATGGGGTTCACATTTCCTCGTTAAACACCTTCATTCCTACATATACGGATTCCAGAATGATTTTGACATAACCGGAACACCGTATTATCTGACAAGTCGGGGCGTAAAGAATCAATTAGGAGCTCTTACCGGCTTTCCAATAGCCAATCACCATTCCAAAACATAAAGACAAAAAAACACATATGAAATTACTTAAAACTACCTACACTTAAAATCTATAAGAATGACGCAAATGTAATGATTTTTAAAATATTTCACCCACTTGACTTCTAAGATACACAGACGACTACGTCCTTCAACCACTTCTGGAAAGTGAAGGCTGAGCAAAGGAACAGAAAGTACATCCGGGTCTTTTTTTTTTTTTTTTTTTTTTTTTTTTTTATAAAATTCAGTTTCCCTACTGGTCTATTAACTATCAATCAATATTTTGCTAGCGTTGCGTACTTTATACTTCCTGGGTTAAAGGTTGATGCTTCTTCCATTTCCGTATTGGTTATAGTTCCTGGGGTTAAAGAAATGGAGAAGCACATGTGAGTTGCGTGACTGAAGAATTATAAGATCCACAAATCGGCAAAGAGTGTGTTTACTTACCGACAGGCAAGTATGTCAAAGCATGAAACTTAGCGTAATTAGACTGATAGTAACTACGATTTCTGGCTTATGAGGATTTTTTTTTTTAATAAATGTACCTGAATTACAGGTTTACTTGCTATTCCTATACCAAATGTCCCTTGATATTCCTGCAATGTACTGGATTAAAAAGAAGAGAAAACCTAATATATAATAATGAAAATCTACCAGTGTTTCTGAATTACAACAGTTTGCAAAAGTTAGCAAGAGTGGGTTAAAATTCTTCCAAAGCGATAGTAAAGTCTCACGTTGAATTTTAACAGGAGTTTGGTTGCATTCTTTGCAGTTAAAGATGATGTAGCCAGTAACTTTTTGTTTATGGATAGCTTTGTTTATTCAATATACTACTTCATTCAATCGGGTGCTCATATGAAATTTTAGATGTTGGTTCGGGACCTGAAAACATTCACTGTTAAAAATTTTCAGTTATTGAAGCAATCAAGAAATTAAAAAATACTTTTTTCACGTCACTGTATGTACATAGTTCACAATTGAAGTATGAACCGGTTAAATAACTTGCTAAGGGCATTCCAGTGGTTTTTAGGTAGAATTTGAAATACCAGCTTAATTGATTAATAGCAGTTTCTATAGAATATGTTCATACAAGCTGTATAGTTTAAATGATTTACAAGATGACAGAAACTACCGAAAAAAACTAATTAGAAATTGTAAAAATGAAATACCAAAAAGAGTAAATAAGAATGGATCGGACTTATATAATATAGATGTGCAAGTCGTAGATTTTGGAATTTTGGTAGAAGAGCTGAACTGTAAAGCACTAACTGAATGCATTTCACTGTCCAAGTGTTCAGCTCTAGAAAGTACTATCTAGCTAGTAAAGTGTTTTGAAATAGTGTTTGCTTTAGAGAGATTGCTCATAAAGTAATGGTTATTTTTGTTGTTTGAAAAGTGACAACCAAATGGTTTTCAAAAAGTAGAAATGAGCATAACCTTTAATAAGTAGTTATTTTGCATAGTGCAATTATGTTAATTATCCTGGGTATCTATGTAGGAGGGTGTAAATGTTGCAAAATCTCTTCAAACTAATAAATAGCAGAAACCTCCCCACCCTTATGTTCTTAGCTTAAATAGCAGTAAAAATCACGAACAAACTTTTTTTTGACTCCGGCATTTCCCTTTATGTCTGTTTTCATCAGATCCACAATGTTAGATATTTTTGTCAAAGTCTGAATAACCACAAAATTTTGATATAGATTTGTTTTTGTGTAAATTTTGTGCTTAATAGTGCAGTAGCTTCACTTTAGTCAGTTGCTGCCTCTGTGGAGTTAGCATATTTTCTCCCTATCTGCATGAATTTGTGTCTGGATACTCTGCTGTTTCTCTCATACTTGAAGATATGCGTGGTAAGTGACTTCAAATTTGCTCAGTGTATGCATAAATGTGGAGCTGCCATGATAGTCTCCAGACTCTGGTGGTCCCGCAATTAGAATAAGTGGGTTCTGGAAAGTGGGTGGATCTTAAGTTTATTTTAAGGACTTGCTATGCATGTTTTTATTTTCATAAATGTAAAAAAAACTGCTGATAATTTTGTTACTCTGTGGTCACTAATTTTTCGCCTGTTGCTATCACAACCAAAGCTATAATTCCATCTATGTACTCTCAGACCATGCTGCATCCCTAGATGTCACACTTGGCCAGTTTGTACTTCATTGTTGTGGCTGTGAGATTACCTCCTGGCCTAGGTTTTTTCCCACTGTGTGAAGCCCAGCATTATGCATTCCATTGTTTGATGCTTTAAATTTCTGAAATTTGATATGCTGAAATGAGAAACTAGCACCGATAGTGATACCATGTTGAAAAATTGAAAGATTTAATTTAGTTTACTGATGCAAAGTAATTTTTTTTTTATTTATTTAAAGGAAGAAATGACATCTGCAGATGAAGATTTTCCACGTGGTGGAACATTTACGAACACTAATAAACTCAAAGGAACTAAACGACCTTTTGAACAAGACAATCTATTTGAGGTCTGAAGCTTAGTTTATTAGATTTAGAGATTATATAGATAAAGCATTAAACTTTTTTCTGTTTAATATCTAATGTGGGGAAACTTGTACTATGGTGAAATATCAATGTCTTTATTGCATTACTGTTTAATTTTTCTTACTAACTAGGGGGCTTTGCCTCCTGCTCGCTTCACTTGCCAACCCAAACCCCCCCACACACACACACACACCCTAATCAACCTGCCTTACATGCCAGCCATTTCGCGTCTCTGCCGCTCATGTTGTGAAGAGGGGGCAGTCACTCCTCTGAAACCATCTCTTAAATGATGCTACAATAGGATAGGGGTGGGCGGTATGACCAAAATTCTATATCACGGTATTTTTCTAAATTATCCCGGTTTCACGGTATTCAGCGGTATTTTTTTCCCCATGCATGAGTGAATGTTAACCACATTTTCCACTGCAATTACTGGCTAAGAATAACTAAATCCAACGGTCAAGAGCATTGTACATTGTACAAAAAAAAAACATTTTAATGTGCACACAAGTATTAATACAGGTTTGCATGGCCCCATAAAATGATAGTTTTCAAGGGGGTGGCACTAATGAAGAAAAGGAATCGCATTGCATGACAGATTCAGTCAAAATATAGAACCTTTTTATTGAACAAATTTTGCCAACAACTTAAACTGTAATTTTGACAACATATTTTCAACCATCCAAAGAGGCATTTAGACTTAGTAAGATATCCAGAAGTGCTTGTCAAAAGTTGTATTGCACTGAACATGTCTTAGAAAAGGAATAAATAGTAAATATTTTTTTGTAAACCAACTACACTTTCTGTTAATGTTAACAATGTCTGTCCACTGACACGTTAAAGTGACTTTTTAAACAACTTTACCATCATTAAACTGCATAATTTTTAAACTAATAAATAATAACAATAAAATAAATAATAGTATTATTACTGATAGTTGCATTATTACTTCAAGGCTTCAAGCCCAGGTGCATTACACAGTATTCACCAAATTAAAATAAAACAAGTGCAACTTGGTGATGACATCTTTACCAACTGAACCATGATTTAGGCAAACTACATTAATATGGACCTTGCTTCAAGCTCATTTTATATACATAAATAATAAAATTATTTGTGGTATAGCCCTACGGAACTGTATTAGGGCCACGGTGAAGAAAAAAAAATACGGACACAGGGAAGAAAAAAACAAACTATATGTCGAGAATAAAGTCGACATTTCCACTTTATTCTCATAGTTTATTTTGTCTTTAAAGTAGAATGTCATAAACTAAACTTCATCCTAAAATCAATGTTTAATTTACCAGATTGTCTTAAACCCCATCATAAGTTAAGGCAGCACATTAAATGCTTTGTGTTAAGTGTTCCCCGGCCCAGTTGTTAATCACTACGCTTCTTAAATTGACTTCCTCCGCACTAAGAGGAGACAGCGATCACTGCACAGAATCCATTCACTTCATGATATTCCTGCTCTCTGAAAATTTAGAATGCTAAGATAAATACTTGATATTTTCATGATGAAATGCAGTAAAGCAGGTATTAAACATGCACGGTAGTGAGGCAGTAGTGCTGCTCCCTCACAGTAAGGGGTCCCCAGGTGTATGTTCAGTATAGAGAATTTTATGGCAGGTGTGACGAGGCTCCAAAAAACTGGATGTATGAATGGGTATCGCACAGGTTTAACTTAAATATTGTGTAAATGTTGAGTTTGTGATCTGATGGTCGGAGACACGAACACAGAATTCAGTGGAAGTTCTTCTGAGCGAGCTTTCTTTATTGCACGTGTGCTGTCTCTATCTGATGTACCAAAACCCCAATTCCTATCCTTCCTTTTTCTTTCTCCACATAACCAATCACCACACGATAAACGTCTTTGTGAAATTAAAACTAGTTATAAACTTGGCCCATGGAGTGTTCAGAACTTTAAAAATATCTTCGTTATACATGTTTAATCATGCCATCCATTCAGGGTTGCGCCCATCCCTGAACGAGTCGCCAGCACATCGCAGGGTGAATACGAGCAAAACATACACTAGCAGGGTCAATATAGCATAACAAAACCCCCACATCCTACATGACTTTGAAAGGAAACTGAAGCACGCCAAGTAAACCCACCAGAAAAACATGCAAATGCAAGGCAGGGTACACCCGAGACACCCTTGCTGCGAGGCAGCAGTGCAACCTCCACACCGCCGTGCCCCCACATGATTAATACTGTTCATACTTTAATGCATTTCATCATGAAAATTTATATCAAGTATTTATCTTAGCATTCTAAATGTTCAGGGAGCAGGGATATCATGAAGTGAATGTATTCTGTGCGGCGATCGCTGCCGGCGCCTCCTCGGTACAAGAGGAAGTCAGTTTAAGAAGCACGTACCGATTTAACATGGCTCGGGGAACACTTAACACAAAGCATTTAATGTGCTATATAACTTATGACGGGGGTTTGAGAAAATCTAGTAAATTAAATATTCATTTTACGATGAAGTTTAGTTTACGATGTTCTACTTTAATGACAAATTACAAGAATAAAGTCTCACATATCGACTTTAATCTTGACATAAACAGCGAGAATAAAGTCAACATGTCGTCACACTATTACACAGCACACAGGTACATTACACTGTATTGAAAACAAATAAAACAAGTACAACTTGGCTTGCAGTATTTTCCAGTAGTATAGAAACAGTATTTACACATTTGAACATAATGGTCCACATCCAACCTTTTAAAACCAAAGTATCTCCAGGCAACGGATGCGACTCCTTTTTTCGTCAAAAGTTCTTCTGTGTCATGATGTTCAACTTTATCATCAGCTACAACTTCAGTTTTGGAATGTTCTGTCCATTTTCACTGCGCGTGTACTACCGCATGTACTCTGTTGCATGCCTATTTAGAGGTGTAGCAGTGAAAAAGGTCCCCACTTGAACAGTTTCCTGCTGCGCCACGTTCTGAACGTCATTTAGGCAATTTAAACAGGTGTTGCAGTATAAGAAAAATCCATATCATAACAAAAATAAAAAACGTTTTTCGGTATGAACCGGTATAACGCCCAGCACTACAATGGGAAAAAAAGTTTTTTTTTTTTTTAACCTTCTCTTTGCTCTTCGTCAGCTGCTGGCTTGCTGCTTCTGTGCCGATCACGCGGCACACTTCTGTCATATCACCTATGTCCATATATTCTGTATCTTTTTTCGCTTTTACCTTTTCATCAATATTGCATTGAATTTTGATTCCATGTTTGGAATTACATTGTGACAATGCAACATATAACTGCCTGTGAGTGAATATCGTTTATTTCTCTCTACAAGAAATGTGTCTGCCAATAGCATTCACACAAATGAGAAATGATTGAACCATGTGCATTATGTGGGAAGGACTTTTCCAAATCTCTTTGCATAAGCTCTTGTCTCGTGGGGCATTGTAATTTTCTCTCCCGGGATTTCACTTTAATCTTTTAATTCTCGCGGATACGCCTCTTCATTGGGAAGAAACACTACTTTTATTTTCCCTGATGGCAACACGAATTAGACAATCTACAAGTCTCCGACTTAAAGTTTAAATCTGAACAATATAATCGATATCTTTTCGCTGTTCCGTCATTTCACCGAGTAATAATTTCTGTTTGTTTGTGCTAATGTGATCTTTACTATCCTGTTTTTGAGACTTTCAAATTTTCCTACTTCCATTATCTCTAACCTGCTCTGCATGTGTACCGTGCCAACATTTTTTAATTCTTTACGACATTCTACTTTGTCATCTACTGTTTGTCTTTTATTTCCGGCCCTGAGCGTGGTTATCTCTTGGCACAAAGACTTGTTTTGCGGGACTTGAAAGTGTCTCTCTGAGAAAATCACGTCTCGTACCCTTGCAAGATTTTTTTTTAATATAGAGAGATTTATTCAGTGTGTCTATGTGTACAGGTGTAGGAATGTTTACATTTACTACTTAACTGGATGTTTTTGCAGACTGTACTCCTATGTTTAGTATTAATCACTTGAAAGTAAGTGGTTGCATTCTCTCATCAAAATGTTTGCAAAATTTTTTTTAAGATCCAAACTTCATTACTGATCCTGAATAAACCATTCACCCTAACCCCAACTTTACTATCTATTGTAAAAATGAAATTAGTTTATTACACAAAACCTGTAAGCAATATATATGAAAAATTACTATAACTGTTGCAAGAGTCAATATTTTGTAAATTATGTGGATATGCCATTGTGGTTATAGACATTTTAGTATATCCTATAGACACAAGATCACAATCAAAAGGGTTTTTACACTTTCTAAAGGAAAATTGCATATCACCAAAGTTGATGATTGTATTTCATTTCATAATCCCAAAACAATAATTTCCTATTTTTTATTAATAGCCCTATGAATCTAATGAGAAAAAGAAGAAAAAGGACAACAGCTATGAAAATAAAAAAATTGCACAAAAAGAAAAAGAAGTTGGTGCATCTAAACTTAATGATTCAAAAAATGTGGATATTCTTTATTTCAAGGTGAGTTCTTTTCATTTAAAACTTTATGGAGGTTAATGAAATAACCTTAGCCCCAGACCTTATTATGATAAAAATGGTTTGTAAATTTGTATACCACATTTGTATCTAACAGTTCAGGTATATAATAACTTGTAATAAGAACGTTGAATAGGATTACTTTCTTTTATTAGCCCTTGTACTTGGATTTATGGGTGGCATGGTGGCGGTGGCAATAAAAAGACCAGGGTTTGTGTCCTAGGTCCTCCCTGCATTTAGTTTGTGTGTTCTCCCCACATCAGTGTATGTTTCCTCCAGGTGCTCTGGTTTCCTCCCACAATCCAAAGACATGCAAATTAGGTTGACTGGTGATTCTAAACTGTGCCTAGTGTGTGGCTGGTTCGTGTGTGTGTTTACCCTGTGATGGACTAGCACCTTGTTGAGCGTTCGTTCTAGCATTGTGCTCTATGATAACTTGGATATGCTCCAGCACCCCCCACGACCCTGTTCAGAACAGAGCTGTTTAGGAAATGGATGACTGACTTTGTTTTAAGCAATGGTTATAACATCTTCTTCAACTTATATACAGCTACATGCAGTGCCTTGCTCAAGGATTTTCCTGAAAACAAGCAATTATTAAACATTTTGCTAAGTTAGAAAATATCTATGTATCCATTTTTCTCTTGTGCAGTGCAGTTTGAAAGTGCTAGTCTTGACAGCTATGGGTGCCGGACAAACACCATCCCTGAGGGGAGTTAATTAATTACATTTCTATACCACTTTTTAAAGCACTTTACACAGACAGTGGGGATCTACTTTAACCTCCACTGATGTGCAGCATACACCTAGATAATGCAATGCAGCCTTTATGCACCAGCATGTCCATCACACTATAGCTATAAGCTTGTGAAAGAGAGGGAATGGCAGTTAGAGACAGGGGATGATTAGAGGGTCAGAGTGGATAATTTAGCTAGGACATCGGGGAACACCCTACTCTCTTCACAAGATGTCTAAATGTTCAATTAAAATGTGGTTGTAAATCACAAGTAAACATAAAGACAATGGGAAAACTCCACACAAAAGGCAACCTAGCTAAGAACAAAAATGGGAGTCTACATATTTGTTGACAAAAATGCGATTTTCTGTACTACCGTCTGTGCTTCAATGAGGGTTCAGGTATTGTGGGGGTTTCAAGTCAGAACTGTAGCAGAGCCAATAGAAATGTCAGCTTTGATACCTTTTGAACAGTTTTAACATATCTTGAACCATGTGTTTTAATGTCATTGACTTGTTAAAATTTGAAATTTCATTTGATTTCCAGGTTAATCTAAATATAATGCTTTGCTTTCTTTTCCCATATTATAGAATCTTGTTGAAGGAATGTTAATCATGGGTTGCATTAAAGAAGTAGGTGACTTTGAGCTAATGGTGAGCCTGCCATGTGGACTTAATGGCTTTGTTTCCGTGACTAACATCTCTGACTCCTACACCAAATTCCTTACTGATCATGTGAACACAGACGAAATCATGGAGGTAAGAGCACTTTTCACATTTTCTAGTGATTCACTTTTTTTTTTTTTTGCATTATTTTAATTAACTAATGATGTTTTTCACATCATTGTTTTTGGAAGACCAGAACAGAGTGGAAGATGCATGAACTATTTGTCCATAGATTATTAGTACACAATTTCAAACAATATTGATTCTCGACAGGTGCTTTCATAACTAAGCAGAAGATATAATTGTTTTATGTGGCAAAATGTTATTAAGGTATACTTAACAAGCACTTATATCTGACAAGATGAAAAAAGTGACAAATAGTGGTTATTAGAAGGTTATTAAGAATGAAGGAGGAATGGTAGGCTTTGAACTTAAATTTGAATGATAAGAGCAAAAGAGTTTCACAGTTGGGACATCCCTTCCAGAGTCTTGGTGTCCTTAAGCTAAGAGTGATATCGAATCGGGTAATTTAAGTAGATTTTAGAATTCTGAGTCAACACAGGCTAAATGAGCAATCCATATTACTAACCGAGAATGCTAAACCGGATGATGGACGCAGGCACATCCGGCCATGGGCCGTAGCTGCAAAAAGACGTACTGCGCCGGCGCAACAAACAGTCCGCGAGAGTCGGCTGAGGACCCGAGAAAGGCGGACAAAAGAGGGCGACAGAGGCGGATGAGTGTCCGCGAGAGACGCAGGCGCAAAAAGAGTCCGACAGGAGCACAGAAAACAGGAGTGGGCACATACAGAAAGGAGTCACAAAAATGAGGCTCAACAAGCACCAAAATAAGGAAAAAAAACATTAAAGAGTACTCAAACGAGGGGAAAGCACGAAACACATTGCACACGAAACTAAACACACCACAAAAAAAAGAACAGACGAGCGCACAATAGCAAGGCACGACCATACCCCCGCCACCCTACAGGCACGGGACGGGACACACACCAAGAGGGGGATTCAACAAGCCCATGGAAGACCAAAAAAAAAGAACACAAAACCACCCCACAGACCCTACAAGCAAGGGACGGGACACACACAAAGAGGGGGAGAGAGGCGGATGAGGGGCCGCGAGAGACGCAGGCGCAAAAAGAGTCCGACAAGAGCACAGAAAACAGGAGTGAGCACTTACAGAAAGGAGTCACAAAAATGAGGCTCAACAAGCACCAAAATAAGGAAAAGGCACATAAAAGAGTACTCAAACGAGGGGAAAGCACGAAACACATTGCACACGAAACTAAACACACCAAAAAAAAAGAACAGACGAGCGCACAATAGCAAGGCACGACCATACTCCCCCCCCCACCCTACAGGCACGGGACGGGACGGGACACACACCAAGAGGGGGATTCAACAAGCCCATGGAAGACCAAAAAAAAGAACACAAAACCACCCCACAGACCCTACAAGGAATGGAGACGTGAACAACGCGCAAATGAACTGACAGAAAAAAAAAAGCAAGACGCGAAAAGCGCAAAGCTCAAATGACCGACATACAAAAACGGACAAGGCTCGATACAAACAATGCACGGCGTAGACTGAAACGGACTTTGCGCAAAGCTGAGGCGAATAAAAAAAAAAGAAAAAAATAGCGCGTCACAAATAATGGACATGCAACAAAAAGGCAAGCAACCGCAAAGAGCAAAACATGCCCGTCGCGGTCATCAACGCCACGCACCTGTTAAACGCTTACGACAATTGGCTGAAAACGCCTTCAATAAGGAATCCACTATTGAGGAAAATTCATTGGGATTAATGAATGTCATTTGCAATCATTGTCATTCACTTAACTTCACAGAAGAAACAACTGGCAATACAAATAATGAATTTACACGTTGTTGTCAAAAAGGTCGGATTACACTGCCTCCTTTACATTCATATCCTGAATATCTAAAGAAGCTTCTAACTAACGATGTGCCTGAAAGTAAAAACTTTATGAACTGTATTAGATCCTACAATAGTTCATTTGCTTTTGCATCTACCGGAGTAAATATCAGGCCACCAAAAGGCAATGGCCCATACTGCTTTCGCATATGTGGACAAATATTGCATCGCATTGGAACAGTGCACCCTGAAACAAATCAACAACGCAAATATGCACAAATCTACATCCTAGATCCGGATGAGGCGATCTATCAACGCATGAACCTTCCTGAAAACAAACAATGCACAGAGCTTATAATGAGAAATGTCACTCATGTCATAAACAATCACCCATTAGCTAAGTCTATAAAAATGCTACATGAAGTTGAAAAGGAGGCAAATACAAAAGCAAATGCAGAAGGTATAGCAGCAACTACAATTGCTTTGGTCTTGATAAAGGACAAAGAACAAGATCCAAGACGATACAATCTGCCCGTCGTTAATGAAGTGGCAATTGTCTTTCAAAGTAAAGATGGTGAGCCTCCATTTCACAGAGATATTGTTCTACATTTACGTCCTGATAAAAACAACACACCTACATTCAAACGCATAGACATTTGCTTTCCGCTTCTTGATACTTTAACATACCCCATATTATTTCCAACTGGACAGGAAGGATTGGCTCTTATGCTCCTTGGGTATACATTGGAAAACTTCCATTTACCAAATGTTCCAGATTCCTTACCGGATATAAATTACACACCTATTGATCTACAACAAGAAGAACGAATTGCACAAACTATGCTTTCCTCTTTAAATGAATTACAATGTGATGCTTTTCAACAAATTATTCATGCCACGGAGGACAACAGCCCTATACCCAAATGCTTCTTTCTTGACGGCCCTGGAGGAAGCGGAAAAACATACCTTTATGAAACACTTATACATTTCTTTGCTGCAAGACAACAGATGATTATCGCATCTGCTACAACCGGAGTGGCAGCAAATCTGTTAATAAATGGTCGTACATGTCACTCAATATTCAAAATACCGGTCCCAATCACAGAGACATCAGTATCCACTATGAACATTCACAGTAGCAATGCCCGAGACATCTGTCTTGCAAAACTGATAATTATTGATGAATGTACAATGGCATCCAGTCACTTACTCAACACCATTGATAAACTTCTACAAACGTTGATGAATAATAATATTCCCTTTGGAGGAAAAGTTCTTTTATTAGGAGGAGATTTTAGACAATGCTTAGCTATTGTTCCACATGCCATGCGCTCAGCTATTGTTCAGTCCACCTTAAAATACGCAGACAATTGGCATTGCTTTAAAACAATACAGTTGGTACAAAACATGCGATGTCTAGATCCAGAATATAACAGTTGGCTCATACAACTGGGAAATGGTACACTCACAAATACAGATGGACTTCACCCAGATATTATTTCCATTCCACAATCCTTTATCTCAGACGACTTAGTAAAAGAGATATTTGGAACAGCAATCACATTAGACCAAATACCCCTGTTAACACAACGCACTATATTATGTCCAAAAAATATTAATGTTAATCACATTAATAACCAAGTCATTTCATTACTTCCTGGAGAGACACAGATCTTTCTAAGCTCAGACAAAGTTGACTCTGATGACGACAATGAACATATAAATTTCCCCTTAGAATATTTGAACACTATTAACCCTGCCGGATTACCACAACACAACCTTACCCTTAAAAACGGAACAATAATCATGCTATTAAGAAACCTTAACACAAAACAGGGTTTATGCAATGGCACACGGTTAGTCGTCAACACCATGACACGCAATGTTATTCAAGCAACAGTTCTTACAGGATCACATGCTAACAATACTGTTCTCATTCCTAGAATTGACCTTACAAGTTCTGAGCTAGAATTACCTTTTACATTGAAACGCCGACAGTTCCCCATTAAACCTGCATTTGCCATGACCATCAACAAATCACAAGGACAAACCATGGACAAGGTTGGCATCTACCTCTCTGAACCCGTTTTTGGACATGGACAACTTTATGTTGCCTTCTCACGTGTTCGCCGTTCATCTGACGTTAAAGTTAAAATTATAAATAATCCATGCCAAGGAAGACTCATTCAAGGACAAGACACCATCTTTACTACTAATGTTGTATACAAAGAAATATTCCAATAAAACATTAATATATGACAAACACTCTATTTGTTATTTCTATGGGCATCATCCAAAGCTGCACACCATTCTATATCTAATTCATACATCTGACTCTTTCTCATGTCCCAACGCCAGGGGTTGGCGAGCGAAGCGAGCAGGGGGCGGAGCCCCCTAGTGTAGTTATATTCCACTGGTGGAATTTCAGATGTGAGAGTTTCAGATGTGAGAGTTTAATGTTTTTTTTGCATGAAACGTACGCACTAGTAGTGTTTGAGGCCTCTACTTCTGGCACACACTGTGCCCTTCACCCAGTAGTTTTTACTTGCCGGTGCTACACTGATATAAATAAGGTGGCTGTTTGAGTAAACATATAATATTAAGGTGATTGAGCTAGTGATGAAAGCTGATTTCTGCTCACCCAATAAGAAGTACTGTATAAATAAGTGGATTTGTCCTACCCCGAATAATTTTGACTTAAGTTTTTAATTTTTATTAACTTATTTAAATAAGAGAATTTTGTAGCTTAATAAATACCAAGTGAAAAGCTGTAATTCTTTAATATTTTGTGGCAAACCTTGTAAATTGGTTAGTTTTAAGATGTTATTTTTGCAAAAGAACATACACACAGATTAGCCATTGTCAGAAATACTGAAGAGTTACAAAACAAAACTATTAATATTAAAATACTTCACCCATTCCCCAAAGCACAAATCCCATACATCCACACCATTGTCACCACAGTCATGTGTCGATGTGGGTTTATCCTTCCAGCCTGCTGTTTAAGGTGTAACAAAGAACAAATGGGGAAGGAATCCATTAATATTTAGTATAACTCTTCTGATTTACTGGAATAAATCATTAAAGGCATGGGACATTTTGAGAATTTTCACATATGAAAATTGTGAGCAATGTTTTTCAAAGAGTATACTTTAACAGTTCTCGCAAAGTAGCTTGAGAAGATTACAGTGTAAACTGATTAGCTTTTCATGAAGTCTCTGGGAGGTCATGTAGCTGGTTGTAATTAGTAGAGAATATTTTCAAGTTTTGGTTTGAACTTCAGTAGTCCTGTTTTATTAGAACTTCTGTTGCATTCATGTTAATTCACACACTTTCGGGTCCACAGCTAAATCAATAACTTTGTGAGACCTTTGTTTAAAGACAAACCACAACTGATCTGTAATGTTATGCTGTTTTATCATGTAGTAATTGTTTAACTGATTGTGTATCTTTTTCCCCTTTTACTTCAAAGTTTTTTCTTTTTGACAAATATACCCAATCCTTCTGATTCACCTTTTTACTGCCATTGTTATAGAGTGCCTTAAGGAAAGAAAGATTAGTATACAAATTAATTTCCTTGTTATGTAAATTCAATACTTTATATCCAGTATATTATTACAAACTTTAATGCATAAGAATCAGAGCTGCCTATTTTTGATTATGGCCTAGTTTTGTAAATGCTCGATAATTTTGTACTTCTAGGATTCTTAGCTCTAGGGATATTGTGTCTGTAAATATATATTAGATTTTTTCCACGTAATTTAAAATTTTTAGTTTGCTTACAGATCATCTTTAATATCAGCTGGCAAGCTACAGTTTTTACCAGGGTTAGAAAAAAAGTCTGATTTTTGTATTTTGGATTGTACTATTGTAAACCATTTACACTAAGTAGTATTTGATGTAGTTGCACAGGCTGCATTTTAACAGTTTTTTATATTATTGATTTTCCATATTCAGTGTTTTTTATCATGAATTATTAAGTGTACAATTAATCCAAAATGTAAGAATTCGGTAATTTTGAGTTGAGAAATGCCTTTAGGCCATGGTAACTTTAATTGTTTAATTGTTATTTGGCCTTAAATGTACAGTGCATCCGGAAAGTATTCACAGCACATCACTTTTTCCACATTTTGTTATGTTACAGCCTTATTCCAAAATGGATTAAATTCATTTTTTTCCTCAGAATTCTACACACAACACCCCATAATGACAACGTGAAAAAAGTTTACTTGAGGTTTTTGCAAATTTATTATCCATCCATCCTCTTCCGCTTATCCGAGGTCGGGTTGCAGGGGGCAGCAGCTTGAGCAGAGATGCCAAGACTTCCCTCTCCCCGGCCACTCCTTCTAGCTCTTCCGGGAGAATCCCAAGGCGTTCCCAGGCCAGCCAAGAGACATAGTCCCTCCAGCGTGTCCTGGGTCTTCCCCGGGGCCGCCTCCTAGTTAGACGTGCCCGGAACACCTCACCAGGGAGGCATCCAGGAGGCATCCTGATCAGATGCCCAAGCCACCTCATCTGACTCCTCTCGATGCGGAGGAGCAGCGGCTCTACTCTGAGCTCCTCCCGGATGACTGAGCTTCTCACCCTATCTTTAAGGGAAAGCCCAGACACCCTGCGGAGGAAACTCATTTCAGCCGCTTGTATTCGCGATCTCGTTCTTTCGGTCACTACCCATAGCTCATGACCATAGGTGAGGGTAGGAACATAGATCGACTGGTAAATTGAGAGCTTTGCCTTGTGGCTCAGCTCCTTTTTCACCACGACAGACCGATGCAGAGCCCGCATTACTGCGGATGCCGCACCGATCTGCCTGTTTATTTATTTATTAAATTTATTAAAAATAAAATATATTAAAAATAAAAAAACTGAGAAGTCACATGTACATAAGTATTCACAGTCTTTGCTCAATACTTTGTTGATGCACCTTTGGCAACAATTACAGCCTCAAGGCTTTTTGAATATGATGCCACAAGCTTGGCACACCTATCCTTGGCCAGTTTTGCCCATTCCTCTTTGCAGCACCTCTCAAGCTCCATCAGGTTGGATGGGAAGTGTCGGTGCACAGCCATTTTATGATCTCTCCAGAGATGTTCAATCGGATTCAAGTCTGGGCTCTGGCTGGGCCACTCAAGGACATTCACAGAGTTGTCCTGAAGCCACTCCTTTGATATCTTGGCTGTGTGCTTAGGGTCGTTGTCCTGCTGAAAGATGAACCGTCTCCCCAGTCTGAGGACAAGAGCGCTCTGGAGCAGGTTTTCATCCAGGATGTCTCTGTACATTGCTGCAGTCATCTTTCCCTTTATCCTGACTAGTCTCCCAGTCCCTGCCGCTGAAAAACATCTCCACAGCATGATGCTGCCACCACCATGCTTCACTGTAGGGATGGTATTGGCCTGGTGATGAGCAGTGCCTGATTTCCTCCTAATGTGACGCCTGGCATTCACACCAAAGAGTTCAATCTTTGTCTCATCAGACCAGAGAATTTTCTTTCTCATGGTCTGAGAGTCCTTCAGGTGCCTTTTGGCAAACTCCAGGCGGGCTGCCATGTGCCTTTTACTAAGGAGTGGCTTCTGTCTGGCCACTCTACCATACAGGCCTGATTGGTGGATTGCTGCAGAGATGGTTGTCCTTCTGGAAGGATTCTCCTCTCTCCACAGAGTATCTCTGGAGCTCTGACAGAGTGACCATCGGGTTCTTGGTCACCTCCCTGACTAAGGCCCTTCTCCCCCGATTGCTCAGTTTAGATGGCCGGCCAGCTCTAGGAAGAGTTCTGGTGGTTTCGAACTTCTTCCACTTACGGATGATGGAGGCCAATGTGCTCATTGGGACCTTCAAAGCAGCAGAAATGTTTCTGTAACCTTCCCCAGATTTGTGCCTCGAGACAATCCTGTCTTGGAGGTCTACAGACAATTCCTTTGACTTCATGCTTGGTTTGTGCTCTGACATGAACTGTCAACTGTGGGACCTTATATAGACAGGTGTGTGCCTTTCCAAATCATGTCCAATCAACTGAATTTACCACAGGTGGACTCCAATTAAGCTGCAGAAACATCTCAAGGATGATCAGGGGCAAAGGCTGTGAATACTTATGTACATGTGCTTTTTCAATTTTTTTATTTTTAATACATTTGCAAAAATGTCAAGTAAACTTTTTTCACGTTGTCATTATGGGGTGTTGTGTGTAGAATTCTGAGGAAAAAATTAATTTAATCCATTTTGGAATAAGGCTGCAACATAACAAAATGTGGAAAAAGTAATGCACTGTGAATACTTTCCGGATGCACTGTAAGCCGTTGTTCCTTTTTATAGGGTATTGTTAATTATGACTTCACTGCCAAACTCATTAACAGCATACCATGTATAACTGTGTGCTTGTAATGCAAATTATGCAAGTCTGTTTTAAGTTTCATTAGTTTTACTAATTGAAATTAGGTGACACATGCAAATATGCAAGAAAAATAATATAAATATTAGTGTTTGCCTTACCATTATTGGGTTAGCTTGCATATTGGTATAGGCAAGAATCGTCAGCCTGGAATCGGAGTTGTTGTTTAACAATGGGCTGTAGAGTTGTCCATGTTAAGAATCCCTATAACTATCAATATCAGTGTTCCGGTTATGTTTTAAACGTCAATGTAACTGTTACAATATTTTTAGACAACACAGTGTTTGTTTTAGTCTTGCTTAACAAACTTTCTTTATTAAACGTTTCACTTGGACATTTTGCCATTCATACCACAACTGCTTTTGTGGTCCAACAATTTCTAAATTAAAAGTTAAATCATAGTATAAAAAACTGTTTCAAAAAAAAAAAAAAAAAAAAAAAGTTATGGGAATTGCCAGAGATCTCAGGATATGGTATTGTGCCAATACTTGGATCACAATACAGTAACATTGCGATCATTTATGATAAAAGTTAAATTTGAAATGAGATCTCTATAGGTAAAATTGAATCAATTTAATACATCTAATTAGGAAAACCCTTAACTCAATGAATTCCATTGTAGAGTTGTTCTTTTTAAGTGTGAAAATTGATTTTCTAGTATTGACTATATAGTATGTTTGGGAATAGTCCGTTCTGGTATATAACTTTATGTTTGCTGTAGATTCTTGCTTCTCTTCATTCTCTTTTATTATTACTTTGGTTTGTATGCGTAGAAATTTTTAAATTCCATATATGTCTGCATGCCAACTGGAGATGCAGTCCTAGTTTGTGCCACACAAGAGTACTTCATTTTAATGTTGCAGAGTTCACTTTTTTTCCTTCAATAATTCTGAAAGCCAAGCTGAACCTAAAAGTTCAACTTAAATCTAGACAGAAACATTGGTATAGGATTTTTTTTCAGCAGACCTGATATTTGTGGTACATCATCTATTAGAATTAAGAATGAATGTGTTTTGCTAGGAAATAATTTTCAAATGTATTGCTTTTACATTCTAAACAGATGTTATACCACTAATGTTAGCTGTATGGCCAAAAAATCCCTTTACTTGATATATTGACATGGAAATCATTGCATACTCTACAGTATCAATCTTCCCAACCGCTGAGTAGCAAAAACAGATGGAAAACTAAGTTCTATTCATAGACACATTTTTGTTGGCAAGAGGTTTTGAATTTTGGCTAAACTATTCCTTTAACAGCAATGCTTGATTACATGTACTTACGTAAAGTCTAATTGTGTTCTATTTCTGATCACTGTCTCTAGGAGGTGTTAACACTTTCCCACCTGTTTAGTCCTGGGATGATTTTAAGGTGTATTATATCCACCCTTGGAAAGACAGCAGATGGCCACAACAGTATTAAACTTTCCATTAACCCAAAGGATGTCAATAAAGGTCTCAGTTCTGGCTGCCTAACACCAGGCATGGTAAGATGCTATTTCAGTTTAGGTGTTGAATGTACTGTTGTTATAACCTAGCTTTTAAGAGTGCTTTGTTTTACTTGTACATTTAGTCTGTAGAATTCTTTTGTTTGTTGCTTTATATACGAGTCTCTTCTACTTCACCCGGCTCTCTATGCAGACAATAAGGTAGTTTAACAATTATTTACTTTACAGGTCCTTTCTGGTTCTGTGGCCAGTATTGAAGACCATGGTTTCCTGATTGATATTGGGATTCCTGGATCAAAGGCTTTTTTACCCAAGCAAAAAGCTTTTGAGTATCTTAAAGAAATCGGAAAAGGTACAGAGCTTGTATTTTAAAATGAAATTATTAGTTCTATGAAGTCATGTCAGTTGGTAGGGCAAAAATTAGATGAGCGTCATTATAAAATAAAGTATGTAATAAATGTGTTAAATGACATTGTTTAGTTATTTATTGAGCTTTATATGAATGCCTGAAAGTTCACAGGTAGTAATAGATTAAGATTTTAGCTGGAAACATTTATTTATATAGCATGTTTTCATATAAACAATGTAGCTCAAAGTGCTTTGCAGAATGAAATAAAAGTAAGTTAATGTAAAATATAAACAAACAAGATTAGGCAATAATTTTATACAGTATGTAACAAAGAGAGGTTAGACCGATTGGTTGTCAGGCCTTACATGGGAGAAATTGATGATGATGGTGATGTGGATATCTGGGACACCTGCCATTCAATCCATAAACACGGGGCAGTGTGTTACCTTGATCAGGTGGTGGTGGTGCAAATTGCCACTACAGAAGAACTGGAGAAGACAGCAGAGAATAGTACAGATTAGTAGGGAATTGCAGAACCCAGAGAAAAATAATTCAATGTCCATATAGTACAATAGGGATATACTGTAACTAAAATGTAGTTATGAAAAATTTTAAAATAGTAGGTTTTTAGCAGTTTTTTAAAATTTTTCTACAGAATTAGCTTGGTGATTTTCTATTGGTAAAATATTCCAAATTTTAGGTTCATAACAGCAAAAAGCCACCTCACCACTTCTTTTCAGGTACATTTTGCAAGGGTAAAAATGTAAGAGTATTTGTTAGCACTTGCACTTAAATTCAGACATACATTAGTGAGTCATTTTCAATGACAGAATAACATTTCATTTGAAAAAAATGTTTGAATATTTCTGTAATAGTTATTAGTTTCATTTTAATTTATGCATTGACAGTTGACTCTACATATAGTATGTGGCATATGTTTATTTGTGCCCCAAGATGAACTGTCCTGTTTGTTGCAAACATTATTCTAATAAAATTGACCAAGGGATGAATGCTTCATTATTAGTCGATTCAAGCTAATGTAAGTTGTTGTGGGGTTTTTATTCCAGGTAATTTAAAAGTGGGCCAGTATCTGAACTGTCTTATAGAAGAAGTAAAGAATGAAGGCCGCATTGTTCGTTTATCAATCAGTCAGTCTGCAATCTCCAAGGTAGTAGCTCTGGAAAAGCAAGGCTGGACACTAAGTAGTTTGCTTCCTGGGCTGGTTGTTAACGCTGAAATTGATAAGGTAATTTTTGGAGGGTTTGTCAGTTGAACCACAGTTATTTGCTTTTATTTCAGGATGTTGCCTAAGTTTAAATACTTTCTTCTTCTTAGGAAAATGTTTTTTTTTTTTTTCTTTGTCGTCTTGTTCGTCCAACATTAGGCTCTCATTAGGCGTAATCTAATTTTGAATTTGGCATGTTTAAAGAAATCACATTTCTTCTTCCCATTCTAGGCCCGTAGATTTTGGGACTTGTTATTTATGTTGCCTGTGAGTATTTGTATGTTTTAAAGTGATATACAGTGTACATTATGTTAAATATTTTGCAGGTATCCCAAAATGGACTCACAGTGAAATTCTTTTCATCTTTTACTGGTACTGTTGACTTTTTGCACTTGGACTCTGAGACAGCTGGTTATAACAACGGGCAGCAGGTAAAGAAGAAGACATAATGTGATATTTCTCTAATTTTACCTAGAACTTAAGAAATCTGCCTTGTTGTTCTGTCCACTGCAGGTGAAAGCTTGCATTCTGTACATTCAGCCTACATCTCGAGCAATAGGAATGAGTCTGCGTCCTTATGTCCTTAAGCCTGGCCCAACAATCGAGCCCGTAACAAGTGAGCGTATTGGAGAGGTGTTTAAAGACTGCACTATTAAGAAATTATATCGTCATAGTGGTGCCTCCATAGTGCTTCCAGACAAAACTGTAGTCTTTGCACACGTAAGTAACTGCCAATGAAAGTCATGCTTGCATGTAGTTATATTTTCTGAACTTGGGATTGCAACAATTAATCAGTGCCATCCATAATAATTTAATACTGAAAATGGTTGATAATGAATTTTGTTATTGATTATTTGCTTTCTTACGAATTACACACATTAAATTTGGTGGAAGGTTGAAGAGCAAAGAACTGAAAAGTGTGGAGTCATTTAAACTTTGCTTCTAGTAAGATGAGAATTCTGTCTCTTGCAAGATCTGTAAATATGAACTAATTTGGTGCAGGAGTATAATCATAATGTAACAGTGATCCTTGCCTTAGTCACACTTAGGCTAAATCCAGTAGCACTCTGTGTCGCCATCTCTTTTGGCGGTTCAAAAACCTACTCCTGACAGTACAGAATCGAAGTCCTCAACAATATATTTCTTTTCATGATAGTGAGTATTTGATACATAAAAAGGAAACATGGAAATACAGAACACTCTGTTTTTCAGTCTTTGCTGTGATCTAGCAGATAAAAGCATAGAATATTGTGTAAGCAGCTTTTATCAACTGTTAACAGTGGTTTCAGCTTTCTAGCCTTTGTTGTTGACAACTGTCTTGAATGTATTAAGCTTGAACTTAAGGTTGGCATCTAGATTTTTTGCTACTCAGTTTCTTGGCAAATGTTAATTGCAAGCATACTTATGCTGTTTTTATCAAGTAGGTTATTGGGCATGGAATAAAACTCACTTCTGGATAAAAATCTTGCTCTTTTCCACAAATATTTCATTTTTAAAATTCTAAATTAATTAAAAACAAATTGACCATCTAATCAGTTAGCAAAATAGTTGTTGGTTGCAATCCTAATTTAATTTTGAGGCTGGATTGAAATCCCCATGAATTAATAATGCAGTGTCCATTAATTCAATCAGCGACATCATCTCATGGAGTTTGGTGGGCAGTTAAAACCCAATAAAGTAATGCCAGGAACCAAACACACTTGCAGAATTTTGGATTATGCTCCTATGGATCAGATGTTCTTAGTAAGTCTGCAGCGGTGAGTATCACTGATTCTTTTATTTCAAATTCTACTTTGTCAATAATGGTTACTTGGTAACACTTTGCTGTTCTACCTGCAGGAAAATAATTACTGCATCATTCCTGAGATACAAAGATATTAAGCCAGGAGAAATTATTGAGGTAAATCATGCTAATATTTTTGATCACTTATAAATTTTTATTTTTCTGTTTAAGCATATGCAGTTCCTATGATAATTGTTATTTTTGCAAGTCTTCTAATATCCATTACAAGATTAGAGTGCTTGACATCTCATCACATGTTAAATGAGAGCAAGAAGGGAAAGTGTTTTTAACAATGGTGCATTTGGTAAACAAATTGCACAACGGAGAAATACGCTAAAGGAAGCAAAAATTACAAATTAAAAAAAGCCTTGTTAACAATTTTGTAGTCTTTCTGGACATATTTAAATAGGCCTTAAAACTTTGTTAGGTTGGGTGACTTGCTACCATCCATGTACAATGGAACATTTGTACAAGTCAGTTTTCTTTTACAGTCTGGAACTTGACTCTGTACTTAGTCTGACCTTTTTCTCAAGTTGACTCACATTTTAGACAAGCCTTGGGATTGCACCTATATTTGGCACTATAGTAGTTTAGTTACAGGAACATTCGCTTATAGCTTAATCTTGCAGATCTCTGTGTCCATGTACTCCTGAACCTTTAAGCTGCCCTTCTTGAATCAAGTCTTTTACCAAAAAGAAGCAAAGTGATTTTTTCCTCTGATGACGTGTGACTGTGTTATGCTGAATGTGTTTACAGTATTTTTGTAATTATTTTAAATTGCCATTTTCTGTCCTTTTCAGAAAAAAGAGACTGGTTAATTTAAAGTGTGGTTTCATGTATACTTAAGTTGCAACTTAATTTGATCACATGCATGCTTTAATTTTGAAAAAGTTCAGTCAGTACATTTTGTTGAACAGCACCATACTTTGTTTTGATTGTAACTTTTTTCAGGTTATCTCCTCCACTATTTTTTTCTGGAACATTTTCAAAAACCTAATCTTAAAACCACACTGTGAACATTCATATAACATGTATTTCTGTGCTCTTTGTGTGTGTATGTGTGGAGTTACGTGTAATACAAAAACTGAGTGTACATAATATGTCCATTTTCTTCACCAGGGAAAAATCTCTTCATTGCAAGATTATGGGATGTGGGTAAGCATAACCCCATATATCCGAGGACTTGTCCCTCGAACACATCTGGCTGACATTATTTTAAAGAATCCAAGCAAGAAATATAGTCCAGGAGATGAGGTTCGCTGCCGGGTAAATATTCTTTATTTTGTAAATTTATTGTATTTTACACTTTCTGTATGTTAATATACCTTATTTTGAATTGAATTTTTTTTTAGTAATGCCAACATTTATTTTATGTAAAGTGAATGTTAGAATGCCCATTCAGCCATGGTAGTTGAAGTTTGTAATCATTTTCTTTCATCTGCTTTTTCATTATTTTTGTCAACATTGCTGACAGTCTTAATGGATAAAATTTATTTATTTAATACATAAAAACATCCCTTCAGTGTTGAATCTGAGAACAGATAAAATCAGTCAATATTCCAACGTGATGCAACATTTTTGAGAAGGTTTTTTTTTTGTGTGTGTGTGTGTAATATGAATAGATCACACAGTTAATTTTTAGGAAGAACTTAGTGAGCTGGTTAGGTAGTGTGTGTTTAAATTTAATTTTGTCTATATATTTGTCTTTAAAATATATTGTACTCTATGAATATTGAAATGTTTAATAAGCACGTAGTTTTCATTGTAAAATACTTTATCTTTGTGATTTTATATGGCAATCACTTATTAAGGTGTGACTAAAATTCAACATTTGAGAGCACTACTTCAAACAGTTAAATATGGCTCCTTCAAACTTTTTTCTTTATTTTTAACAATATAAAAATTAATGGAATACAGTGGTAGTTTTTCAGTCTTAGCCTTGTTGTCAGCAAACTTATACATGGAATTGAGTTGAGGTTTACTAAGCTATTTAAGTGTATGGTTAGATGAGGACAAAATAGATATTGCTGCTTGA
This sequence comes from Erpetoichthys calabaricus, assembly GCF_900747795.2. Lineage (NCBI taxonomy): Eukaryota > Metazoa > Chordata > Cladistia > Polypteriformes > Polypteridae > Erpetoichthys > Erpetoichthys calabaricus. The sequence goes on along the minus strand of NC_041395.2, from coordinate 309,432,810 downwards.
CCAGTTAAGTGCTTCATTTGTTGACATTTTGTCATTGGCTTTTATAGGTTCTTGATGTGAATCCTGTCATCAAAAGAATGATTCTAACACTGAAGAAAACATTAGTGAAATCCACATTTCCCATTATCGTTAACTATGAGAATGCAGAGCCTGGCATGATCACCCATGGGGTTATAGTGTGCATCAAAGACTTTGGCTGTATTGTATGCTTTTACAATAATGTTAAAGGACTTGTTCCAAGAAATGAGTTGAGTACAGAGGTGGTTCCTAACCCAGAGAAAATGTTCTATACAGGACAGGTGAGATAGTAAATTATTACTATTCAGTAATTTTCAGTTCCATTTATACTATAATTATGTAATGATACTATAATATGAGTTATTTTACTTTAAGGTTGTCAAAGTAAAAGTTTTAAAATGTAATCCAGAGGAAAAGAAGCTGCTTTTATCTTTCAAAGCTGTCAGCAGTGGTGTTTCCACAAATAAAATGGATGTGATGAAGCAGACACAAACAGAAGAGTTTGATTGTAATGTGGGAAAGGTTAGTGTGTTTTTTTTTGTTTGTTTGTTTGTTTGTTTTGTTTTTTTTTACCCCACCCTCCTTTGGAAAGAAACCAAGGAGTTGTCTGGTAATTGGTACAGATCTGTAGAAGCAACTTGGAGAATTATAGTTTGGTAACCAGTTCCCCACATTCCTGTTTTTGGTCTATCCATGCCTTAAATACATCCATAATTATAATTTTAAGTATACAGCTGTGGTTCCTAAACATATTACCAATGGCGTATAAAAGTTGTTGTTTTTCTTTTTGTAGCTGTGCATTTTTCAAGTAATGACCATAGATGGTCATTACATTGTACTTTTTCCAGTTTCAGCTAAAATGAATTGATCACTTGGTTAACATCTTATCTTAATAAACAGAAAAGGAACTCTTTTATCGAGGTGTCTGTAGCTAAAAGAAAAGCACTAAAGAGAATAAAATGAACAGTAACATAAAAGTATAAAGAGAATTAATTAAATGAACAATAACATGAATGTACAACTGCTTTCTGTTGTTTGGAGCTGAGCAACAACATAATTTTTTCTTTAGTGTTTCCTTTTTCTTTCCGCATACACCCCCCCCCCCCCCCCGCCCATCCTATATATGGGATCAGTTCTCCATGGTTTGCATTTATTTTTGAATGTACATGATATTGTAAAATTTATCAGATAGGTGTTTCTTTTGCTTTTCAAGTCCAATAGAACATGATTTTATATAATCAGGTTGTAAAGGAAAAAAAAGTATATTTTTTTTATACTTTTATATATACACTGCATATACAGTAACCAGTTTTCTACATACTGTATGTATACTACCAGTCAAAAGTTTTAGAACATCTCAGTTTTTCTTCAAAGTTAATTGGTTGAAATGCAGTGAATGACTTAAAATGGTGAAAAGCTAAGCAGTAAAGTGCCAGAGGTTTAAATTTAAAGTTTATATTTGCAAAAACTGAAAGAAAAAGAAATTTCAAAATTTTACAAATGGGCCTTCTTCAGGAAACAACTAATAAGTTGGAACCAACAAATGTATTGCAGTAAATTAAGCTTTCCAAGTTGAAGTAAACAATTTGTACAGGTGCCTCAAATTCCATTGATTACTTAAAAACAGACTGTTACTACACCCTCTGAAGTACTAGTTGGACCATATTACACTCTAGAAAGTTGTAAATTCCAGTAATAATGGGTCAGATAATGACAATTAACAAATTAAATGAGCGCATTATTACCCTCAGACGTGTAGGCCTTTCATTTAGAGAAACTGCAAAACAATCAAAGTGTCAGTGAGTACAGTGGTGACCTACACAATCCAAAGGCAGTTGAGAACTGTAAGAAACTCTGATAGAAAGAGATCTGGCAGACCCAAAGTCACAAGCCATTCAGAAGACAAGTTTCTGAGGGTCATCAGCTTACGTGATAGGTGCATCACAGCACAGAAGCTTAAAAGCATTGGGGAAAAAAAGGTCTCAGTTTCTACTGTGAAGATGAGACTTTGTGCTGCAGGTTTGACAGGGTGAGTGGCAGTATATAAACTTAAGAATATCTTTGTTAAATTAAATGTGGCTTAAGAACTATTGAATTGACATATCTATATATCTTACAAATGTGTCTTGGGTTGATTTCATATAAAATATACCGAAATCAGTCTGCAAGGGGTGCACACATTTTTAAAAGCAAGTAAAATATTAGTGGCATAGTAGAAAAAAAAGTTCTGTTTAGTATTTCTGTAGTGTTTAATACTAACTTAAACTTAGCTTTCACCAGAGCATCCATTATATATGATATGGCTATATTTTACTTTTGTTAATGCTACATTTATATTTTGTTACATGGTTTTGTTAATTGGATGAACTCTGTAGTTAGTGTAGACATTATGTAAGCACTGCTGTGCCCTTATATTTCCCGACGTCAGAAGGTTTCATAGTGTAGATCCTTCATTAATGCACTTGTCCACATTTGGCCCTTCTGTTGAACAACAGGTCTTTGTCTATGTAATGAACATGGCTTGTTGGATTGCTGATAAGTCTAAACAGTCAGTTAGTTCTGTTAAGCTTTTGTTTTTGTAAGTGCAGGCATTCCAATTTGCAGGAAAAGTGCCTTGCCCTTTGTGCATGTGGCATGGCAGCAAGAGAAGGTCAACTGCATTGCATTCAACTTACAGGTGTCCACAGACAAAGGTTATTCCTGGAGAAAACCCATTTCTAAACAGTGTTAAACTTGACATGTCAGTATTTCTGCTAAAATTTATAAGGGACACACTCTGCTTTAATTCAGTATATTGCTTCTCTGACGATATTCTCAAAGGTCTGTGTAAAAGGTTAGAATTAATATAGACGCGAAAGAGGGGAAAAATAGAAACAACTGTTCTGAAAGATCAAGCTCATTCACTTTTATTTGCTCCTTGTTTAACCCAGATTACCCAGATCTTGGAATTAGCAAGTAAAATGTTTTTGGAGCATTAAGTTTAAGACAAGACTCCTGACCAGTGAATGAGGGAGAGAGGCAAATCTTTAATTTAAAAGCTCAGTCTCATTTGAGCATGCATCCTGTTCATGCACTTCTTTGATATTTGAAGAGGTATTTATTTAAAAAATATTTTAACAAAATAGGCATGTAGTTTTGCACATTGTGAGCATACAGCTAGATTGCTGACATGTGGATTATGCAGTACAAGTTATTTGAGGTCCCCAAACCCCCTGCCTGACCATTTTGAAATCCAGTGTATCATAAACTTTGTGATTTCGATTCACTATGAAAACATTAGAAGGACATTTTTTCTAGGCTATCACTACCAACAACACTGGAAAATTATCAGATAAAAGAATACTCAACCCAAAAATTATATTTTTATGAGCAGTTTTATACTTTTTATATTTTTGGGTGAGAGGTAGTGAAACGAGACTTTGACTTAAAAAGACTTTGACAGCTTCAAAATTAGTTCCAAATGGGCAGTACTGACAACCAGACACAAGGTGGAAATAGCTATTTAATTTGTTTTAATTAGCCAAATTACCATTTGAATTGCCAACATAAATGTGTATCATATATGTGTTGTAGATCAAATTCTGTGGCTGTATCTCTGTACTGGTTCTTTTTTTCAGGTTAGCCTTATCTTGAATATGATTCAGTTGGACACTACTCTCATGGTTTCTAGAGTTAATTAATTTTAAAAATACCATAGGGTATTTTAAACTTGAACTCTTATCGGTACTGTAAGTCTATTGCTCTTAAATTTATTTCTACTAATTAACTTTTATTTTTCCCTTCCATTAATTTATTTCAGATCGTTGAAGTGGAAGTTCTAAACAAGACTGAAAATGGTCTGAATGTAACAATTCTGCCTCAGAAAATTCCAGCTTTTCTACCTTTGGCTCATCTTTCTGACCATGTTACCAATTGTACCATCCTTTGGGAAGTGCTGCAAGTGGGGGATATTATCTCCAATGTTATGTGCTTCAACAAAAGCAGTCAACAAATTGTATCCTTTGAATTTTGAATGGAGTGATTTGATACAAAGTTCTGCCATAAATATTCAGAACAGAGTTGTAGCAAAAGATGGTAGTCCTGGACTTAGACATTTTAGAGAGATATTGATGGATTTGTGGTCTAAATATAATTAGTTTTCGACTAACTTGTATTAGGATTAATTAGTTTAATTAGCAGACTGTGAAATGTAAGTAAGTAGTAGTATCAGTATAATAGCAGATAGTGTAGGCTCCCCCATGACGTATGAGTAAAGTGTCAGATGAAAACCATGCATTAACAACACAGAATAAAATTACCCTTGGATAATTCCTCCTGGAATTTCCTTATTCAAGACCTAGTACATTTTCCAGGAATTCCTCTGGATAAGGTATCTATGAACAAAGCATGACAATTACTAGATAAAGGAAGCAAAAGTTCATGGCACTTTTAGGTAAAGTGTAGTATGCTGCTGATCATGTGCTGGAGTGCTTAACCATTACTATTTACCAACATACTTTCTATTAGACACAATTAAACAAAAGAAAAAATGCACACAAAATTATACAGTCTTTATTTATAGACCTTTACTTTAGTCCATCTTCGAGGCTGCGCTTCATCTCTGCTTCCAATTTTTTTGTTTGTTAGGAACCAGACATTGCTAGAACACCTACAATAAATGAACAAATATGCCCAAGTAATTTCCTGGATTGGTTAAAGCAGGAATTTCTCAGGTTGTATGTTTTTCAAGAAAATCAAGTAAACAGATTTTTTTATAGGCATTTATACTTAACTATTTTATTCCCTGTGCTTAAGACCTGCCAGATTGCTGAACCTGTCACAATGTAGTATTTAAAATGCAATATATATGGATTGTCCATGTTTTTTTAGTTTATTGAAATGAAATAACCGGTAATACAGTATATGTATGTTGTACTGTTTGGTTTTCAGAAGTATATCTTTTCCTGTATTTTTAGACAGCCTAAGTATTAAAACATTTCAGATACTTATAGGAAAGTATAAGTTAAGTGTTCATGATTTTTGCTTTTGATGTATTTATCTTAACTGTGCATCAAGATGTTGACCAAAAAAACATTAATCAAGAACTCAGTGGAGGAGAATGATTTGCCAAAAGATATTTCTGACCTCCATTCAGGAATGTTGCTCATTGGATTCGTCAGGAATATAAAACCATATGGAGTATTTGTAGAGTTTCCTTTTGGACTCATAGGACTTGCTCCTAAATCAGTAAGTACAGAAATATGCAAACATTTCAGATATAAGTTTGGCACCACTGCTGTTGTGGTACACTATTGCTCCTTAATTAAATTAAAAAAGGAACATGTTTCTGGCTTTAATTTTGTTTTGTTTTTACACAAACCTAAACGAGTAAGTAGTTTTATCTATAATTTATGTACTTTATAGATGTATTATACATCCACAGTTAACCAATAGTTTCCTTAAGATGAAATATTATCTGGAAATCCTACTTTTGACCGAAGGTTTTTTAGACTTCTCATTGTAACATTTAATGATCTTAGTGTACATTGTGAGAAGCTGTAAACTGAAGCTGAAATCACTACCTAGTATATTGAAAATGGTTTGGAGTGATCATCCATATAAAAGCCATCGTCAGTGTAACAAACCATGCAGTATTGTGTGGATAACATGAATACTCTAATATGTTTCAGATTTAAAGATGCATTTTATATGTATCTATTTTTTCCTGGTACATTGTCATATTTTTTAATCATATATAGTATATATACACTGTATTGCCATTACTAGCATGCAACGTTGGGAGATACTTTACAGAATAAATAAGAGTACAGTATATTAAAATCACAATCTGCACAGTGAAAGCAATTCAACAAATTGTGGAATATGACCCGGGCACAGACAGGCAGACATGTTTAAATCGCCCCACACACGTTTATTTTGGGTCTCCATTATACAATCCATCAGTACGCACAAGCCCCAATACCCCACAGTCCAGGCCTTATCACAATGCCTTCTTTCTCTCTGTCTCTTCAGACCGCCTCCTTCTTTCCTTCAGCAACCTTGTCCTTTCTTCCACCCGACTCAAGTCCATCTCTGAAGGGAGGCGGCCCCTTTAAATAAGCACCCGGATGTGCTCCAGGTGTGTTCCCGGCAATCTCCCACCGACACGCCCCAGTGTGGCGGAAGTGCCAGCTGTCTCCCTGGAAGTACTCAGAGTGTCCCTGTTCCTCTTCCCCCCAGCACTTCCTGGTGTGGCGGAAGTGCTGCGGTCCAGGGTCCTCCAGGTATTGGGGTCCCCCTGGCGGTGACCACGGGCCCCTACAGGGTCGAGCTTCCCAGCTCTGTACCCGCGGTCCCCAGGGCGGTCGCCCCCTCGAGGCCTGGAGGAGGAATAAGCCCTCCTCCTGTCTTCCTGGGCGTCCCGGGTGGGTACCACCCCCATCCAGGCACCACAAAATCTACATAAAACTAAAAAGTGTGCCATGATTGCTATATCGGTAGGCACTTGGTGGAATATTTTGTAGAAGTTTCAGCAAGTATTATAAAAGTACAAAGAAAGATGCAAGGAAAATTTATTTTTGTGCAGTCAGAGTTAATGTCACTGCCACACTGTATGCTATACTATCTTGGTAATAATATGACTTTTTAACTGCATTCCTATTAACTACATGTTTAAACAGTCCAAAGTGATTAGGTGGTCCATATTCTGGAATTGAATACAAAGATCGAACAAGCATCATGTATGAATGTGTTTGAGAGAGCATGAGAGATTAACCCCAATCCACAGAAGAGACTAAATTGAACCATACACTAGATACTCAGCTGGGCATTCTGGTGTAGCAATGGACACAAATTTCTCCTTTCTCTTCCAAATAGTCTGTTCTGCCATTTTCTTTAACATGACTTAAGTGTTGTTTACTCCTGGTTAAAAGCTTTCTGTGATGTTATTTGAGTGGCATGTATGCTGAAATGAGTACATACATTAACACCAAAAATAACTGAGACAACTCGATGCATTAATTTGGAAAATAGCATTGCTTTTGTGCTCCCAAGATCTCCCAAAGTCTATTTTTGGTAATGCTGATTAAGCCTAATATTGTTGTAGAATGAGCCTTTTAACAAGATACTTATTAATTCAATGTGGTGGTTGACAAAATGCAAGAAAAATCAGTTTTCACTGAAGTCGTCAATAGTGAAGTTGTTTTCACTTAAGAGAAAAATCTTTATAAATAATTTTGTGAACTGAAAGCAAAGTATTGAGGATGTTTTGTTTTGGTTTAGTCACCGTGTCTTTGTTTATCTGCGTTTTTTATATTTTAAGCCTGTCAAATTAATGGAATTCTCTACTGGCACTATGAACTGGGGAACAAATGGATATTCTGAGAATAAAGTGTGCAGGAATGCTGAAGAAAACAGTGAACTGATGCATCAGTCACATTCTGATGTCTGTCCTTCCATCCATTTTCTGAATTTGGTTGTTAAAACTGATGTTGAAACAGATTGTAAGATTTCTGTGTGGTGGTCTTTGTAATGTAGTCTTCAATTCATTACACAAAACTCTTAAGAGGACCGCTCTTGGATGTCTAAATCAGCTTATAACTCATTTCTCATCATGAAAAAGGACACAAATGTCATTGAAACTATTTAAACGACAGAACGTTGTGTTTTTAAGTTTTTTGTCTTTGTATTTTGATTGTGACAAAATAGGTACTTATTTTAAGAGGTTAGTAAATGATTGTACAGCGTAACATTCAGGTTCAACTTAGTTAACTAATTTGAAAGTTGGAGTATTTTCTCTTATTTGTCCCATTAAAGAGACTGATATCACACTTTTGTTTTTTAAATATCTTGTAACAGAGGTATGTACTGTATAACATGTGATGCAAATTTGCTCAGACTGTCACGCTGCTGTTATACAAGCAGGCATAAGCCGTAGCCAATCGTACTACCATTTTAATCATTCATGCAGATGATATGTTTGCAGACGGTGCCTTTTTGGTATGTAAAAGAGAAAAATACTGTACATGACATACTTAAAAATTGAAACAACCTCTCTCAGACTAAATCTGAAAGATAAACTAACCTGTAATTGAAATTGAACAAGAATATTTCGCTTTCTGTTTAAGGACTGGAGATATGCAAGTGAATGTTGCCTTGTACAGTACACATTATAGTATTCATTGATTAATCCATCCTTTAACCCTATTTATCCAGGCCATTGGGCAGATGGAGCCTATCATGGCAGGAAAGAGCAACCCCTGGACCAGGTGCTAGCCCATTGCAGGGTGAATACACATGCACACATACACAAACACACATACGTACATCAGGGGATGATTCAGCATCGCCAGTTCACATAACCCCTAGACTCCTTACTATGAGACAGCAAGCAATGTTTCTGCTGTGTCACCATGCCCCTAATTCCTTGATTAGCCTATTTACCTTAAATGCGACCTTAAAAAAACTGTGGAAAAACACCCTTTATTTGAGAGTTGTAGGCAGACCTCTTTGGCCACTTCTTAAACTCAAATGTCATTAAATCTTTGGGCTCGCAATTGTTGAGTTTTCTGTGCTCTCACGGCATGTAAGTAAAGACTTTACACAGGAACATGGCCAAGTTTATATGGTGAGGAGGTCATGAACTTCCAGAAAGTGCAATTTGTAAGGCATACATTTTCTCGGGGGGGGGGGGGGGGCAAATTTACAAGGACCAGGAATAATTAAAAATAAATAAATAAATAAATATGTGCATAAACACACACTTTAAGTTCATTTGATATTTATTAAGGAACTTGGCTTGAGACCTGGTGTATGTATGTATGTAATTGTTTTTAGTACAGTTTTTCCTTTCTAGCATAAGCAGAATATTAGTATGGAATTTAAGCTGGATTTTGTATACGAGGCTCTAGATCTACACAAGAATTTCCAGATATCTCAAAAAAAAAAAAAAAACATTTGGTTATGTACAAATTGAGGAAAGAAGGCCTCTTAAATTTCAATGCTGGACAAATTTGTAAGATAACTAGATCTATGCTAACATCCTATGTCTTTACATTCAGAATATGAAACTGAATTTGTTTTACTCAGTGTATTTTGCAGCAAAATCCTTAGACTATAAATACCATTAAAGCATTAGTGTGTTTTTTTTCTTATTGCAGGCAACATTCCAATTTATAAAGGTTCTCAATTATTATGCTGCCCAGCCTTAATAAAAATTAACATTACTCCCAAGAACAATTATAATTATGTTCTTAGAGAGAGTTTTTTAACAGCAGTTTGAGTAATATAAACCAAAAATAGTTTTTCTAAAGGGGATTGGTGGAAAATAGGAAAAAAATTATTCTAGAAGTTTAGCAGAAAAATTAAACTTGTTGGCCTCGCTGTATTTAATGAGAAGTCCTGCAAAGTGACACCTTTTATTGGCTAACTGAACAGATTACAATATGCAATGTTTCGAAGCAACTCGGGCCCCGTCTTCAGGCAGTTTGTAATTACAAAATACAAATTACTATTCATTGCATCCATAATGGGGCGGCACGGTGGCGCAGTGGTAGCGCTGCTGCCTCGCAGTTAGGGAACCCGGGTTTGCTTCCCTGGTCCTCCCTGCGTGGAGTTTGCATGTTCTCCCCGTGTCTGCGTGGGTTTCCTCCGGGCGCTCCGGTTTCCTCCCACAGTCCAAAGACATGCAGGTTAGGTAGATTGGCGATTCTAAATTGGCCCGTGTGTGTTTGTTGTGTTTGTGTGTGTCCTGCGGTGGGTTGGCACCCTGCCCGGGATTGGTTCCTGCCTTGTGCCCTGTGTTGGCTGGGATTGGCTCCAGCAGACCCCCGTGACCCTGTGTTCGGATTCAGCGGGTTGGAAAATGGATGGATGGATGGATGCATCCATAATGGCTAACACTGTACAACACCTTACCTCTCTGTATTTGTAACATTTCCAAACCGCAAACACTAAACTTTTTTACACAGAGTGCTACCTCGTGTCAATGACTATTGCAGCCATAAAGTGTTGTTCTGCCAAATTGGAGCTATAGGCTCAAGCTTTTAAAAAAAAAAAAAAAAAAAAAAAAAAAAAAAAAAAAAATTTATATATGAAATATCACATTGACACAAGTATTCAGTACTTTGTTGAAGCACCTTTAGCGCCAATCACAGCTTGGAGCCTTCTTGTGTGTGACCACACAAGGTGGATTTGGGGATTTTTAGGCTTTCTTCTCTGCAGATCCTCTTAAACTCTTTCATGTTGGATGGAGACTGTCAGTGGGGAGCTGTTTTCAGGTCCCATCAGAGATATTTGAATGCGTTCAAGTTTGGGCGCTGGCTAGGTTACGCTTAGTCATTCGCAGAGTTGTCCTCCAGTAACTTCTATGTATGTTTGTTTTGTAGCTAGGGTCAATGTACTATTGGAAGCTGAATTTTTGACATAGTCAGGTCCAGAGCACTCTGGAATGGATTTTTATTAAAGATACGTCTGCACTTTGCTGTGTTCAGCTTTCCCTCTACCCTGTCCTAGTCCCTGCTGCTGAAAAATAACTCCAAAAAAAAAAAAAAAAAAAAAAAAAAAACTTTTAACCTTCAGAGAGTCCTTTAGGTGTGTTGTTTCCAAACACCAAGCCAGCTTTCATGTATCTTTTACTGGGAGGAGGCTTTCCTCTGGCAGCTCTGTCATAAAGCCCAGATTGGTGGAGTATTGCAGTGATGGTTATCCTTCTAGACGTTTGCCTGAACTCAAGAGAACTGGTTTGGGAGACATGAGAGAGACTCTTGCATGGTCGTTCCAAACATTCCATTTAAGAATTATGGAAGCCACTGTGCTCTAGGAACCTTCAGTGATGAAGTAATTTTGTAGTCTTCCCCTGATCTGAACTTCAACACAATCCTGTCTCTAAGCTCTGCAGGCAGTGCCTTTGACCTCATGGCTTGTTTATTGCTATGATGCACATTGTCACCAGTACTACGCTTATATAGAAAGGTGTGTCCCTATGCTAATTCTGTCCAGTCAATTGAACTGATCACAGGTGGGCTCCAGACAAGGGTAGAAACATCTCAAAGATGATTGATAGAATGAAAGCACTTGAGCCAGATCTCAAATATCATAGCTTATGGTCTGAATACTTGAAGTCAATGTGAAATTTCTGATTTTTTTATTTTTAATATATCATGCAAGAAATTCTAAAATTCCTGTTTTTGCTTGATGAGGAGACACTTCAAATGATATTAGCATAAGACTGCAACATAACAAAATGGGAAAAAAATGAAGGGGTCTGAATACTTTTTGAATGAACTGTACTGGTATCTGGAAGGATGCTGGTTCAAATGCCATTACTGCCGGGAAAAAATCCTACTCCTTTAGGCCCTTCAGCTGGACCCTTAACCTGAAAATTGTGCCAGGGTGCTGAACAATGTCTTTTTTGCATGACCATTTGGTGCTCAGAAAGCAGGGTCAGCCAATTTCCCCCTTTGGGATTAATACAGTGTACAAAATACTAAACTAAACAATTTTTACAAAGTGGTCAACGTATTTGAGAAAACATCATTCTGGAGGACTGCTTGGGAATGCATGTTACAGGACAAGTTACATATGTGTTTTCCGCATACATACTTAAATGATATTACGTTTGTTATGGAGGGCATTCTATGTATATATAAAACTGTACTTCTCAATAACCGCTCCCCCTTTAAGTGCTCTAGATTAACTTCTGTGCTAAGATATTTTGAGGACTGTAATTTTTCAGTTCACAAATTTCTTTACAGAATTTTTCTACCCTTCTTCTTTTACAGGCTTTGTCAGACAAATATGTAACAGACACCAGTGATTTCTTTCAAACAGGCCAAACGGTGGTGGCAAAGGTTACCGAAATAGATGTAGAAAAAAGGCGGTTCTTGGTAAACCTACAGATATCACAGTGTACTGGAGAGGACGACCAGAATGAGAGTTTGAAGTTGCTTTTACAGTGCTTAAAAGAGAGAAATAGTGCTGTAGATATTCTGAACAAAAGAGGTACAGTATTACCATCTCTTTGAGCTTCTCCATGACACCAGTTTTATTATACAGTTTACTACAGTAATTGCATTAAAGAATTACCAACCATCATGGCTTTCCATTTTATTTATTTATGTTTGTATATTTTCCTTTTTATTCTTTTTCATTGTCAACTTTTTGTATTCTTCTGTTTTGGCTTATATTTTTTGATTTTTACTGTTATTTGTCCAGCACTGTCCAGTTTACATAAGATTTATTTACTAAATAAATTTGCACTTTATTTTTGAAAACATTACATGCTTTCTTAGTAATACTGGGAAATTCTTATTCTTCTCATTCAAACTGAATCTACTCTGAACAACTGCATGTTGCAGCTTTGAAACCTAACTTGACAAAATATCTCACTATTTTTGATGGTAATTATTTGGAGTTACCATAAGCTGTTTACAATTTTTCAAAATGAAGTTCACTTTACAGTTTTAAAGTGTTCTGTCTAGTTGAAGTCTGTGATATACATTTTTTGAGTGTCAACAGCTGAGTGTGAGAAACTGGAAACAGTGGTGTCACTATTAGTGAAAGTTGGTGAATTGGCAAAAAATATGCAATAATGGGAACTTGTTCATAACCTAAAATAATGGCAAAAACTCTACTGTTAATGAATGTGCCCAGTTCTACAGGGTGGTCCAGATCTAATTATGCAATCATTGCATTGCATTAAAAGTTGCATAGTTCGATCTGGACCACCCTATAGAATGTTTCTAACCATGCTATTGTTTAGTCAAAATGGCCCAAAGTAAAAATGAATATGCATACTGAGAGGCTCACCCATTAGAAGCAAAGGAAACGCATCACTTATGGATAGAAGCAGGCTCTCAGAATTTGGAATAAAGTCTTAAGTGATAGACGTTAGGGCTCGGGAAGATCATAGTAATAAATGTCATGGGTTAATAGAAACTTACAGATAGTCGGGAATCTTTTCAGGAAACTCAGGTTATTCAGGAAAAAAAAAGTGTATCAGCCAGTACTTAACAGACAAGTGGTAAAGTGCTGTGCTTTCTTAAAAGCAATATGTAGGAAGAGGGGCATAGGGAATCCCTTTATAGGAGCATAGTTGTAATATTTTCCAAACAAATGGAAATACTAATTTTTAAATTAAAAGGAGCAGATGGAGTCGCAGAAAGGTAAACGATTAAAAAAGTATTATCTAATGTGCCCTCCTGCATATTCTGGCTTCTGTTTTATTAAGTATCAAATATTGCACCTAATCCAATCAGCTTGACTGGTTACCAACAATAATAAATCATTTGTGTCATATAGTGGTGCTTGTCAAAATTTGGCAAAGCGTTTTTCATGGCAAATATGCTGTATTTGCCAGTGACCTTGTTTGTTGAATATCTTCCTGTAAATTCACTTTGTGGCTGGCTTAGACGAATACTTTTATTTTTCACAACACCCAATGATGCTTTGTGAGACCAGTATGGCAGCAATCCACAGAACATCCATGCATGTGTACTATTACGATCATTGCTGAGCTGCTTCGGGGATTCATGTTGTCATGATCCAAACAATACTCTAGCCTTTCAACTTACATTTGTTTTTTGGGGGGGAAAAAAAACAACTTACAGTATTTTCATTGGATGTATGACCATAATAAGAATATTCATATTCATTGGATGCTGACCATAATAAGAATAGTATAAGTACTGCCACCAAATAGCGATCTATGTTGTTAAGAAGGGCAGCACCACATGGCTAATTTGCTTGTATAATTATTCATGTGCTGGAGCTACCATTGGAGACTATCCTTAACACGCCCATTCTCCAAGAAAGAAAACTTATGCCACCCTTTGAACTAATCATAATAACTAATGATGCATTTCTGTTTACAAGGTGTTTCTATCTTCTTCATGGAAGAAAAAACAAAGCATCTGCAGAGTTTGGAAATAAAAAATGTCTAGCTGCACCCAGTGCTGCGACTTCAAAATGCGTTTTTTTAAGACTGGAACTGACTGTCTGTCTGTCTGTCTCTCTCCACACAGTAAATCTGTCTAATCAGTCAGAGTCCAAGCACTAATGCAGAAAATCTTAATAAACTTAGCCATATGGTGTTTTTTTCCCCCTAATATCTGACATTTTCTGTCAGAAATGTACATCACCGAAAAACTTAAAAGCTTTGAAATATTTGCAGATGTCCAGGCTATTTATTACATTTTCTGTTTTGCATTTCACTTCCAGGTGATCCAACATTAGACAGTATTCTCCTTCTTTCCGTGAGCAAAAAAATAGAAGTGGTTTTTGAAGAAGAGAGCAGTGATGGTACAGCATACTTTAAATGTAGCAAAGTTCCTGGGGCAATAGTCAAAGCCGTGAAGTATCACATGAAAGGTACTTTTAAAGAAATCTATGTCTGCTTTGTTTGAAAACAGTAATGAAAAAGCTATAGACTGATTGTTTTCATGTTTTAATTATTCTCAGAAACAAGTTTTACATGTTAAATGTAAAAATTGCCATTATATCCCTCTGAATTATATCAAATTTAGATCATAAATGCAGAACAATGTTTATGGGTACACATTTTCATTTAGTACCTGGTATAGTGTCAAGTTTCATTGTAAAAAAAAAAAACAAATTCTGATTCTTAAAATGTGTTGTCTTTATTGTATGTTGTGCATTAAAATATTCAGACCCAAGTTTTTTCCACCAACCTATGTTTTGTTTTTGACACTGCACTATTTGCTTTTTGCAAGCTGCATCTTATACAGTATAGATAGACACATTACAATGTTTTTAGCCGTTTACTTTTCTATTATAAAACAACCAGCTTGTGAATCCCTTTGTTGATTTCAAGGCCTTAGTTTTCATGTTTGCCTGAATTACAAATGATTTGAATTCTTCCATCGAAAAAGGTATGGTCAACTAGAGCAGTAATAGATAACAGTAACTGATAAATCTGGTGAAAAGATCTAGGCTGAGCTTTGAGTGACCATGGCACCTCATGAGTAGGCAGAATGCATTGACACGATTGTTCCCGATTAGGGTCATCATAGTACTAAAACTTCGATACAATAAGAAAAGTATTGAAGTTCAATACCCAATACATTTTTTTACTGAGTTACAATAATAAATTAAAATTCTGTGTGCATCAAAATCTTTACATTAATGAAAACAAATACAAATTTTAGTCATTAAAGCATAGGAATAATTAACAACATTAGTTGTCAATAACCTTGGCATTAATAATAATGCACATTACAGAATATCCCAAAAATTACAGTTCTCATTCACCCGCAGTCATAATCTTATATAGGAAGATTTGAATTTTGATTTGGTTTCTCTAATGAGGAAACTACAACAAAATAGGTCTGTCTTTAAAGTCATCAAATCATGATCATTGCTGGGCTTAGCAGCACTTTTCATGATGTAGCTCAAAGGAAAAATGTAACCCCCCCCCCCCTTTATTCACACTGACCCCCATCTGTAAAGCTGCAGTCATAGCAGTGTCACATCCAGTCAACCTTTCCTTTAGCCATCATCCCACAATTAAGTTTCTATATAAGCACATTGGGAGTATGTAGTTAGGCACATTGAGGAGTATACAGTTGTACACATAAGTTATACTGTAGCGCCTTACATTATATAGTAAATGAGATGAAATGTAATTTTAAAATCACAAGTAATAAAGTAACACTATGATAGCACAGTTTGTAGCAAGGGTTTAAAAATGTAGGGAATGACAGACCGTAATACTAAAAAGTGTTGCCCCTAAATGTAGAATAAAACTGGCCTGCATATAAAAAATAACTGCAGAACCCTGTCTTAATGTGCTAAACGTTTAACTAAGTACAACAAACATTACATTCCTACTTCATACTCAACAGTTTACAGACTTATACTGATTAATGTTTTTGCAATTGAAAAATAAGATACTGTAAGAAATAGAGTTGTAACTCAAGCCAAGCCCATTGGTAGCCTATGAGGCTCAATTGTCAAAGCGAACTGGAAGTGCATTCATAATGTAGGCTAAAGAATCAATACCATGAAAAATGAATATTGGAACAGTTTATAAAAAAAAAAAAAACAACAAATGTTACAATCAATACATTTTGATACTTTTGGCAACCCTGTTCTTAATTGCTGTTGCTTGAAATTATTCTAATGCTCCAGACGCTACAAACCTTGTAGATGTACTCTGGATCACAATCAAGTGGAATTGCAGTAAGATCATGTCAGAGGAGTTGAGAAATAGGATTGGGGTAAGCCACATTTAATGATGGTTGGCAGAGGAGAAAGCACTTCTGTTTAAATTTTGATAAGTAAGAGTCGTTATAGACTTGAGATTAGTGTTACGTGACACCTGTTTTTTTGCATTACCAGTTTGGAGTTAGGCAGCAACAACTGGATCTCTGGGAACCCCCTCTGGGTCAATGACGTCGGTACGAAAGAGAAAACCAACACAAATGTCATTCTCTTACAGTCCTTTCTCGCTTCCCTATGTGCTTAGTCTTGGTGGACTAATGTGAATTAGCATGCTGTTGACAATGAGTAGTGTCATCCAATGTATATCTATACAAGCTTATTACGTGATGCCTATGGTCTGCTGATATGACACACAAATTTTAAACACCTTGCACTTATTGTAACCAATAAACAGCACTATATAAGATCCACCAGCACTTGATGACATTTGTACTACAGTAAGTTAGTCACTGGCCTTGAAAAGCAATTACTTTGTTCTGAGAAATTCATGTATTTTTATTTATTTGTTTGTTTGTTTTATTCATTTATTTATTTTACTACTTGGATACTAATACATTATTAGGACAAGGCTTAATTATTTTTAACTGTTGTGTAAAATGATTGTATTTTATTTATGCTGTCCATTTAATATGAACCTTTTACTTTTTCCCCTCAGGTGTAAATGTTGTTCCAGGGCAGAAGGTTAAACCTGTGGTGCTGCATGTTGATCTTTTGACTTCACAAGTTCATGTTTCTCTTAGAAAGGAGTTGTTGAACTGTCCTGTCAAAGAGGTAAGAAGGGATAGGGAGAATAAAGATTTTCCATATGGGGGAATGTAAAAAAAAAAAAAAAAATCTTGATGAAATATTGTTAAAATCATTCAAAAGTTTTAGAAAAATATCACATAAATCCACTGGAAAATAGTTGTTCATGATATCAGCTGTATGGCAGTCTGTCCAATCTATTTTAGGGTACTTTTCACTGTTTTCACCAGAAGCCTTCATTCTTGTGCTCTTAAATATATTGACTCTGTCCACCTAAGAGTATATTTTCAAAGGATTGTGTGGTGAGTAGGAGAGAGAGATTATTGTGTAGATATGGATTGCGAGACACTTGACACATGTTCAGCTGTAGCAAACTGCAAGCTCCTTAGTGAATGTTCATTTCAGTTTAAGTTGGTGTGAGTTAGTAAGTATATGAATGTTGTTTCTGTATAGGTCTTCCTTCTTTTCTTTGACATTTTGATAGAGGTTTTCATTTCCCTGTTTTTTTAGTTAATAATTATAATTGTTTACCTTCACATGTTTATGACATTTATTGAGCATATATTGTATAGTACAACACAATTAAGATTGCATTTTACTCTCTGCGAGATATGCCCAAAAATATGATTTAATTCAGCACTTTAATACCAGCATCCCTTATTATAAGTATACATATTTCCCTTTAATGTTTTCCAAATACAATAAATGGCAGCAAAATTCATTGTCGTCTTCCTACTGCTAATGATCATTCTGCCCATAGCTCACTTCATCTTATAATCTCCTGATTGTCTCATCTGGAACACACCATCTCTTATTGCAGTCACTACTTCTCTTTTGTATTTGCATTTCCTGGTTGTGCTGTGCAAGGAATGTAAACACAATTAGAACTAATTACCGTAGATACTCGCGTATTAGTCGATCTCGCAGATAAGTCGAGTGTATTGTTTAAGCCGAAAATTACGAAATTTGTTATGACCCGCATATAAGTCGAGGGTAAAACTTGACAGCTATCGGAGATAGAGGGCGACAATCAGCTGTTAATGGCGACAAAACTCACTGTCACGTCACAGGCATTCCCTCTGTGCTTGGAGAAATGCTAGACTCGTTGACTCGGCAAATAATCCTTGCGTGTGCGTGAGTTGCGAAATGTAAACAAAGGCAAGATGGCGTCGATATGTCACAAGGGAGCGAAGTGAGTGCAGAAAAGAAAATACTCGGCAGACGATGTTTTGCACATTATCGCTGAGTTGGACTCTGATTTTTCAGAATCTGATTATATTGACAGTGATCAGGAATCGAGAAAGAGAGTGAGAAGCCGGCATCAGCTGATCGGCTGCCAGCTGAACGCATTCGCGCAGATGATGCAGCTACGGCAAGGTTCGCGTGGGAGGAATACCCAGACATTGATCCGTGGGAGCCGAACTGGCTACCGGACTTCACAAGACAGCATGGCTTGCTGTTGGACACAACAGATTACCCACTGCTGGACTACATCAGGCTGCTCTCTCTTGATGCTGCTTTTCAGCCACTGTCAGACGAGACAAACGGGTAGGCAGAGAAATGTTTTGAATCGCGAGCTGAGCTTGCATCGCATTGATAGCGTGCGTTGCCTTGGTTCTTTTAATTCCAAATCTGGTTGCACGTGGCAGCTAATGGTATGTTTGTTATCCAAAACCTGCAAAAGCTAATGCTCAAATTCAAGTATTTCAGTTTAAAGAATTATTTAATGAAATTAGAAAAAAACTAGCTAATTAGCAATAGTATTGCTGGCTTATAATTATTTCAAAGACCATGGGAAACGGCAGATGACTGGTGACTTAACACCGTGAAGCGTTGAGTGTACAATGTCATTACCCAAATTCTATGGACAATTGTGTTGCCCCGCGGATAAGTCGACCCTGTTTTTTTGAATGAATTTTAAGGCATACATTTTTCGACTTATACGCGAGTATCTACGGTACATGTCATGAGACATTACAAAAATTTAATAAAATTGTTTGACAGATGTACAAATTATAAGAAGATTACAAGCGTTTTATATATTGTGGTTTTAAAATTCTGTTAAACATGAACATGGAGGAAATGACCAATGTAAATGACTTTTGATTGAATGTCATTAAACATCCAGGGGTTTATACTTGCCTAGGGTGTTTAAGTGAAGAGAGACACGGGTTAAAAACCTATGAGTTAGACAGTAATTTGTGCTAACTCAGGCTCTATTGACTGAACTGAACATTAAATAAACATTACAAAACTGAGTTTTGCAAAGAGAGAATTTTTTAATTAATGATGTTTTATGTATTGCGTGTATTGAATTTAGCTAAAAACCTGTTGTAAATTCCAGGAACTATTTTTATTTTGTTCATAGTTGATGTTGGACTCCAAACATTTGGCAACAGTACAGCATGTGGAGAAGGATTTTGCCATTGTTTCATTGGAAGAAAGTGGACAACTAGCTGCAATGCCAGTGACGGCTCATTTGAATGACTGTTTTAGATTTCAATCTGAGTCTCTGACTTTGGGCCAGACATTGAATGTGTCTCTGAAGCACTTAAGCAAAAAGTCCACTGGCGGGCTGGTACTAGTTTTGAGAGAACCTGATAAGTTTAAGAACACTACAAGAGTCCGTAAAACATCCATCACGAAGGAGGTTTTGCCAACTGGTCCCAAACATTCTTTGAATTTAGGAGATATAGTTGTTGGCACAGTGAAGTCCATTAAACCTACTTCTGTTTTAGTAACATTAGAAAATGGCATCACATGCAGAATACATGCATCAGAGATACCAGAAAATGCAACTCCTGGTTCTTTTCCATCTTCTTTGCTTAAAGTAGGGCAGAAAGTCACTGCAAGAGTAATTGGAGGGCGAGATTGTGTAACTAATAGGTAAGGCATCACTTCACCCCTTTTTAAGAAAACTGTTTATTTGACTGTGCATTTCCTGTGAAAGTATTGTTATTTGGATAAATGTTTATGATAATCTGCAATTGTTATTCTTTTATGATATTAGGCATTTACCAATCACACACCCGCATTTTACTTTCACAATGCCAGAGTTGACTGTTCTACCCAGGTAAGACTTCTTAGAACTTTTTGTAGTCTCTCTGATATTCATATCTGCCAGAATCTAATGGTTTTTTATAGTCAGACAATATTATATACATGTTTTAAATTTTGCAAATTTAGGCATATAAAGTATATGTTAATTAAAATAAACTAGAATTCTAATTACAAAATTCTGCAGTAAGAAATGTATTTTTTTTGTTTTTTTAGCAACGTATTAATTCTAAGAAATAATTAATTTATATAATATGCATGAAACTCAGATATTAAAATATGTAATCTTAATTCATTTTTGATACTATAACTTTAGTTTTTCAATAAATATTTTTGTTGCGCAGCAAGATTAACAGTGAACTGAAACCTGAAGATATTCCTCTCATTGATGACGTTAAAACCTTTGAGGTCGGCACTGAAGTTGTTTGTTTTGTGATAAAGGTAAACACTTGAAGAACTGAAAGATCTGTAATCTGTATTATACACTATTTGTTTAACCATTAAGTTGTATATTATTCAGAAATTAAAACTGTTTTGCTTTTGTGGTACCCTAGCTTCAGAGCAGAAATGAAAACTAATACTAATAAGAACACTTAGGAATCCTGGAGTGGAATTTTCTGAACCATTTTCAGTTAGCTTTGTTTTTGATTGCTCCCAATTTAACATAATTCATTAATAATTTGAATATAGTTTATTGCAGTATGCATGTTCTACTACATGCATCCCCAACAATTATATTACAAGTTCCAATTAGCTTAAAGACCATGAGATCAAGCAGTCATTACATTGTTGAAAACCCTTATTGGAGTATTTATGGGTAATAGTAAAATATTACTATAACATTATAACATGGGTTATAGTAAAATCATTTATTATTCAGATGTTTTATACACACAAGGAAACATTTTTGTGTTGAAATACACTTTTTTCTTTTTCTTTGTTTTTTGGCTGGGACAAATGGAATGATAGATATTGTCAAATGGCAGTCCACAATATATTAGATTGCCTAGTAACCTAGTAATAATATAAAATTTATTATTGTTGTGATAACATTTCATGCAGCAGAACAAAAAACGTTTTGGGGATGACCACTCCATATACTGAAAAATCAGCAGAGGAAAGAGGAGTTCACAATGGAACTGGCTAACAAACTGAGACTGCTGTATAAATATGGTGGGTAGGACGAAGAGGTGGAGTCAGGACAACTAGAACTGATGTGGCAGGAAAAGGAATTCTGAGTAGCGGAAATGATGTCATATGGGTTGGCCGGATGTGATGTCTCCAGGGGTGGGTCAGTAGTGATGTCACTATAGTCAGGGTCCTCGGCTGGGCTGCAGGGAAATAAGAGGAGAGAAGACCAGGGGAGAGCGCTAACCCTCAGTCTGGCTGACAGATACCACTATTTGAGCCAGTAAACTGATCCCCATGTCATGACCCAACCCCTCAGCCCAGACCTGTCGGGTTGGGCGGCACAAACTGAGAGGTCATGAACCCAAGAAAGAGCATCAGCGTTGGCCTGGAGAGGACCCAGACAATAAAGGACAGAAAACTTGTAAAGTTGGAGGTCCAAAAACCAACGGGTGACTCACGGGTTAGACTCCTAGTGCACTGCCATCCACTGCAGAGCGGCATGATCAATGACAAGGGTAAACTCACAGCCCAAGAGACCGTACCACAGTTCCGTTACTGCCCATTTGATCACCAAGGCCTCCCATTCCACTGCTGCATTCCTGGTTTCCCTGTCTAGCAGTTTCCAGCTTAGGAACATGATAGGGTGTTCACCATTGACGCTTTGGCTCAGTATGGCACTAATTCCTGTGTCCGGAGCATCGGTCTGGAGGATAAAAGGCAGCAAAAAGTCAGGAGACATTAGAATAGGTGCCAACATAAGGGCCTCCTTTAGGTCACAAAATGCAGTCCCTGGTCTAGCCTGATCATATTGGTCCCAAAGCCCGACGGAAGTTGGATATAATAAGTCATTTTCTATAACAAAGTGGGCCCTTGATCGCATGGGAAGTGAGGTACATTGACCATTTATTGAAACAACTGCATTTTTGGCAAACTTAAGGGAATCATCATTCCATTGTTCTCCTTTAAAGGAGGCAGGCGATTGCCTAAATTTAAATTTTAGTGTATTCAAAGAATCCAGGTTGACCTTAGTGGGTAGAGCATCCATCCGCGGCATCGACGGTCTGGGCATCCGGGGTTGTCACCATGACTTACGCTACGTAACACTGCATCACCACATGACCCTTTTATGTCAGTGATATACATGGCGTGGGAACAGTTTGAGACAGATTATCTTCGTCCATTGCCAGGCCCAACAGTTCAGCAGGAGTGGTCTGAGTGATACCGCTTTTATTCTTTGACCAGTCTCTCCCCAGAATCAAGGGAAAGGGTAGTTTTTAAATCACTGCCACCTGTAAAG
Organism: Erpetoichthys calabaricus; assembly: GCF_900747795.2. Classification (NCBI taxonomy): domain Eukaryota; kingdom Metazoa; phylum Chordata; class Cladistia; order Polypteriformes; family Polypteridae; genus Erpetoichthys; species Erpetoichthys calabaricus. The sequence goes on along the minus strand of NC_041395.2, from coordinate 309,410,345 downwards.
GTCATACAGAATTGTCAAAACTAATGATACAGGTGGAGGAATGATACCACAGAGTCTCCCCATGAATACAGGTTAGACTAGTCTTCCCTAGCTAACAAAAATATAAAAGTGCGGAAACGTTTTGAACGTCCTGTGTATTATATAATATATTGCGTGTGTGTGTGTGTGTGTGTGTGTAATGTTAGTGTTTGTTATGCGTAGGGGCTGCCATCATTTCTGATTAAAGCCAGATGACTTCAATTTAAAACAGATAATGATCAAATCCCTTTGAATGGAAAGGTTAGAAAGGGCAATCATCAGTAGATTAAATTACTACATGGTAGCTTGTGATCAGCAGCATACTTTTTTAATTTTATGTATTTTTTTTTCCTAAGTAGTAGAGATTTAAAATCCAGTCTTGTGTAATTTCATTTGATCTGCCACAGATTACAATGTTCAATGTTGTACCTTCCTATATCCTAGCATGACTCTCAGAAAATGATGCAGCAGTTTTTCTTGTTACATTTTTAATCAAATATAGTTTTATTTAATATGATGTCAATAATAATACTAACTTACAATAATTCTTTAATCTGTTTCTTGTCAAATCTTACCAGGAAATTTACCATTGCATGCCTTTATGATGAACATTCTATGCTGCTTGTCTTAATCCAAATAATGAATCCATACACATTGGACTCTCATCAGTTTTCATGTAGAGTCATGTAGGTCACAATCTCAACAGCTGGCAATGCTGCAAATAACCCCCTTTGACAAAAAAAACACAAAATGCTGTTCATTTACTTAAATTTGATATTCAGTACCAACATCCTTCTTAATCTAGTTGTAACAATTTGGGCCTCGTGGACTAAGCACCAAATTTTAGGACTGTGTAGTATTACTGAATAGTTTTGCAGTTTAGCTTGATTTTCATACAAATGTCTATTTTTTTTTAACTTGTGTATTACCGTATTTACCCGTGTACCATGCACATATTTTTCCCGAAAATTAGCATTAGAAAATCAGGTGCGCGTCATACACAAGGAAATTTTTTTGTGTAATGTTTACTACTTCTGCTTGGGTTCTCTCTTGCTCGTTCGCTCGTGCTCTCTCTTGCTCGTTCGCTCGTGCTCTCTCTTGCTCGTTCGCTCGTGCTCTCTCTTGCTCGTTCGCTCGTGCTCTCTCTTGCTCGTTCGCTCGTGCTCTCTCTCTCTCGCTCTCTCTCTTGCTCGTTCGCTAGTGCTTTCTCTCTCTCTCTCTCTCTCTTGCTCGTGCTCTCTCTTGCTCGTTTGCTCGTGCTCTCTCTTGCTCGTTCGCTTGTGCTCTCTCTCTCTCTCTCTCTCTCTCTTGCTCGTTCGCTCGTGCTCTCTCTCTGTTGCTCGTGCTCTCTCTCTCTCTCTCTCTCTCTCTCTCTCTCGCTCGTTCGCTCGTGCTCTCTCTTGCTCGTTCGCTCGCTCTTTCGTCATGCAACAAAAACAGAAGGGCATTTTGCGGAAAACGTGCCCTAAACTCTTCCTATACAACCACAATGTGCGTTGTACACAGGACAAATTTTTTTCGGGATTTTCTTTGTAAAAATTAGGGTGCACGTCGTACATGAGGGTGCATGGTATACGAGTAAATACGGTATATGGTTGTCAGTATTATATAATTGGTTGATTTTCTAACTAAGACAAGTTAGAAGATAATTTTTTTAACGAAGTTACAAGATCATTTTTTTAACCCATTGAGCACAGACAGGTTAAATGAGTTGCCTGCAGTTATCCAGTACATCATGAGACTGTAACTGAAGTAACAGTACAAAATACTGCCCATTTTTGCAAGGGGTCAGGATGTCTGGTCCTGTTCCAGAAGAATTAGTAGTAAAACAGGAATTGGGCAGGAATGCCAGTACCTGGAGGAAACCCATGCTCATATAGTAAGAATTTGAAAATAGCCCATGGAAAGTAACTGGGCCAGGGTTCAGATGATGAGATTACTTCTTTAGATACTTTGGTTTCTGAAAAAGTGTTTGATTGCTACTCAGATGCTTTTAAAGTTGAATGAGATAAATAAACCCTTTTATTGTGCTACTTCTGAATTTTGGCTGGTGCCTTATGTAAATATATATTCATATTTTCATTCTCACCCCAGAATAATAATTAATTCTTTACGTTTATATAGCGCTTTTCTCACTACTCTAAGCACTCTCCTGACAAGGAGGACCCGGGAAGCAAACCCACAATCTCCTTACTGCAAAGCAGCAGCACTACCACTGCGCCACCTGTGAGGAATTAAAATAATGATTTGCATTTTACAATAGCATCAGACTTTTTGTTCAGTAATTTTTGTTTTTGTATTTTGGCTGGAAAGGGGCTATATTGGTCGTGTCTCTGCTGACATTAATTTTTTCTGTTTTATCATTTTCACTCATTTTAAGTCTTCCTGTTATTGTAGCATGTTGTCATTTCTTACTGTTATTTCTACTTGGCCTTTTGTACTCTTTCTCTCATCATTCCTTCTCTCTTAATCATTCTTATTAATTTATTTATGATCATTGATATTTTACTCTGCCCAAATAAATGCACAGGTTTTCACACAAGCCTCCAAAACCTTTTCCTTCCAATTTGAGTAATTAAAAATGTAATTGTTAGTAAGTTTCTTGAGAAAAAAACTGCCTCAAAAGACTTAATATTCTTGATTTTAATATACTATAATCCCAGTAGAAATGTAATGGTCTACCAGCTTATCACATCATTCCACAAATAGTCATATACAAATTTCTATTAGCTTTTACAAGCATATATTTTTATATGTGGTTAATGTATATTTAAGACCGTGCTTTGACTGTCTTATGTTTAAGTGTTACACTTAATCAACTTTTGTTACCTGTCCTGCTATACTTACTGATCAAACAGGCCCTAGCCTAATGTCACTCAATTATGTTTACCTCTTTTGTAAGTCACTTTAGATAAAAGCGTCTGCCAAGCAAATAAATGTAAATGTACACCAAAGTGAATAACTATTACCCATTATCCATGCATTATAGTTTTTCTCTCAAGAACAATGCCAGGCTTCATTTTATCTCTCTATTTGAGTTCTTTCATGTCAGTATCCTATGTCCTGCCATCTCTCTCTCTCTCCATCCAATTATATAAGTTTTCTTTTTAAAATATAATCACATTTAATATTGATGTATAGAAGTACAGTCCCCTCCAAAAGTATAGGAACAACAAAGCCAAATATTTTTTTTTTGCTGTATACTGAAGACCTATTTCTGTGTGAGATCAAAAGATGAATATGAAAAGAGATCAGAGTTTCAGCATTTATTCTCTATTTACATCTCGATATTTTAAACCACATAGAACACAGTATAAAACCACCCCATTTTTCAAGTGAACAAAAACTATTGGAACAGAAAGTTTTCAACTAAATAAGTCAAAAATATTTAGGTTGAATATCCCTTGCTCACAATAACTGCATCAAGCCTACGACACAAACTTTAGGAAAATTAGTTTTCAATTTAAGAGACATTAATGGTCATTGTAATTTTTTTTTTTTTTTTTTGCTTGTGTTTTTATGTTGGTCAAACAAATGTTTTTGTTAACTCCTAAAATTTATGTGCATTTTTTATGTAGTCTGTCATAGTTATGCCACAGAATGTCAGGTCCACATAATGGATCAAGAACTGATCAGTATACTTTGGCATTTACAGTATAGTCAATCAGGAAAAAGCTTCAAGGAAAGCTTCAGACTGTCCCCACCTGCTCCTGCGACATTTGCAATGGTCTGCTCTGCCAAACTGAGTTTGATGAGATGCTAGAATCTGCCTCTTTTCTAGACCTCATGCTGTGTTGATGCAGCATGTACTGAGTCTTGCTTGGGTCTTACTTTGCTAAAATGAAGAATGGTTGCATATCAAGATAATACATATGTGTTAAGGTGGCATAGTAAAGCTGCATTAATTTTCTGTTATTGTTCATAGAAAGTAGATTGAAAAATAAAATTTGCTTAGGTGTACTATGGGTTTCTTAATAGGTCCCTGTTCTTAAATGCATAGTTCAAAGTAGCAGTTACAAAGCAAGACTACAGTCATACATTTGCAAAACAAAGGCCTGAAGCTTGGTTAGGGTGCACTCGCACTGGCAATTCGTTCTATGCCTAAGCACGTTTGTCCGCATGTAACCCCTTAAATTCTAGTCCATTTGACTAGAATGATCGCTTTGTGACAGGCCAACCGTACCATGCTCTTGCCCACTTTGAAGAGGTGGACCTGAGCACATTCAGTAGCATTCAGGGACAGTGTGATCGCTAAATGTGCCCTAGCACGGAAAACATCCATGACGTCAATGATGTAACAAGTAAGATTCCCATTGCATTCAATACCATTTGAGTTAAACACGGGTTTTATTTTCACAGTACACACGAATGTGAATTGTAGCTGGTACAAAAAGCTGCAAATTCATTCCTTAACATCATTTGTCTCCATAATAATTTTCTAATAACGTGCAACGCAATTAACAGAAAAACGGTGCTCTGCACACTCAACAAATCTGTGAGAGGGTAGAGCGTTATCTGCCCTACACGACTCCAAACAACCACAAAATAAGTAAAATCATTTTGACATGCATGGTGTCAGTTGCGCTTGGGCAAGATATGGAACAAACATGCCTAGTGTGAGTACAACGTTGGATTCACTGCTTTTCTCCTCTAAAACTCTTATGTAATCAGTTTTGACTTTCATTTGTCTAATATGTTGGCACATGTATTTGGCAGAGTTGTTTGGTTCTAGTAAAGATAGAGTATGAGTTTTATATTTGACTCCTGTGTGTTTTAATTTACTTCATAAATATTTTTCTTTATTACTGCTGCTTTACATATTGGATAGTAGCTGGTAAATTGGATGTTTCACTGCTATCATCACTGATCTCTAAAAACATTTTGCTTGTTTATAAAAGGACAAGGAAACTGTTTGGTTTTGTGGAGCTGTTCAACAAACATGTAGAACAGCCATTAGAAATGTGATGCTGTCTACAAAGGAACTGTACTGCTGTAAACTTTATATTATATGATGAAGAGCTTTAGTTTGAACTTCATTTTGAGCATATAAAATGATTCTTTGTATATGATTGTATCTTAAAGAAAAATTCAGACAAACAGGAATGTCGTTATCCCCACTGTGCTAATGCATTACTTTTAATTATTGCAGTTGAAACAGTTAGTTTTCTTTTGTGTAAATTTGAACATGTTCATGAATTTATAGAGCTAGACTACTGTTGCACCATGCACTGCACCATAAAGTAAATAAATGTCTAGCAGGACAATGACTAAATAGCACCTACTAATCATTAGCAATCCCGAGTTTAGTCATGTATGCTATGAAGCATACTGGGTTAAGGTTAAAATGTGTGGTTAACTTTGACCAAACAGATATGAAGCACTGGTGAAAGACTTTGGTATTTTTTTTGTCATCTTATATCTTCAGTGTATCAGGTGAATGCAGTGATGTGCACAAAAGAAAAAACAAAACAAAAAAGTTAGACAACTGTTTCTGAGCAATAGAGACATATTCAAAGTTAAGCAAATCTTTCTAGTATTGCATACATTTTTCCTTTAGTATTCCAAGAATGATAATTTTTTTATGTTTTTAAATGGTTTCACTTGGCAAAAAAAAAAAAAAAAACGTAAACAGCCAGTCAACACCTCTCCCTGTGTTATTTCCTTGTCTTTCTCTTGGACTATCTTGAATGTTGAATTTAACATTTGCCAAGATGAAATGTTAGACAGCTTTCTTTTTATCTTTTTTTTTCCAGTACAACAGCTATTCCAGATGCCTTCATGTTGAAATTACTGGAAAAGTTTGGGGAACTGCTGAGTTGTTATTGATGTCCTTGTCACCCAAGGTTGGTATTACCCAGTACTTCAATCCTAAGTAGTTAATTTGTATTGAGATGAACTGCTGTGTGAATTTTTGAAGTCCAGTGTTGTTGCACTGGTAAATTCACAAAAGCAGGTCCCACTTTTGATAAAATCCTATTCTGCCTCTTATTTATTTCATATTGAAGTTCTCTTCATGGAAACTGGATTTGATTAAATCAGGTTATTTGGTTTCATTATATTAAAAGGATTTGTATAGTAAAGTCAGAGATGATGATAATGATCCTAGGTGACCGACTGATGAGAGACTGCCCCTTCTTGCTAGAACTTATTTTTTCCCCCAAGACAATTTAACAACATTCTTTTAAATGGCTTGGAGGGTTCTGGGTGGTGAGGGTGGAATTGAGCATTTTTTGTTATTATTAAAGTACATTATTGTCTTTTCCAAACAGATCCTTTACCCTCTCAATAAAAGTGTTACATTGTTATTAGTTCAACTAACCTGATATTCCTTGTCACAGTTGGCAGCTCAGCTTTTAATAGGTAGTAATGTTTTTAAAATTACACTGTCCGAGTGTAAATTACATTAAAAAATTATTCCTTGATCATGTACTGCTATAATATGCAGTATGTCCCAGATATTTGTATTTGATTTTCTTTAAACCAGGCAGATTTTGCAGTAACAGTAGTTCCTTGAAAATGTACATTTCAGTTTTCTGAGGTACTTCACCCTCTGATGTTTTGAGTTAGATCGGAAAGTATAAAAAGCCAGGTTTCTAAGATTAAATAATATGCATTTGAATTTGTTTGTGGGCAGTAAATGTATTTATGTTGTGTTTAACATGTATCATATTATGTGAAATTTCTCTCTTTAGGATTTAAAGCACCCTGAGAAGCTATTCAAGCTTGGCCAGGCAATAAAAGCTACAGTGGTCACTAGTATCTCGGCAGATGGGCGTCTTTCTGTGTCAATTAATGGTAAGGCTTTCGGGCATTTAAAGGTTCAGTAATGGGTTAACAAAAATAATCTCAACAGCTAATTTATTTTTTCATTAGGTCTCATTAAACTTACAATCTATAGATAGTTCTGCACAAAGGTAAAACTATAAATTCCTGTAAACCCTGATTTATCATCTGCATTAATACACCTGCAGAAAGGCCAAACAAAAAGTGTTTAATGAAGCATATGCCAAGCTCTACATTTTCTTGTTAACTTTTTGTCTTTTTTGCATTTCTCTGAAAGCAGACATCACTCACTGAGAATCGGTTGATATGAATCATACTACACACTGTTTATTTTGAATATTTTTTAGGAGGGAAGCTCCAGTCAGGTTTTTTTAGGGCCAATACCGACCACTGATATCATGTTACTGGATTTGACAATTACGATTTCCAAAGCCTAATGTTTTATTTTAAAGTGTTTACTTTGCTGTTTTTATAATTGAACTATAAACCACAGGTATTGCCTATTCATTTTTTATTAACAGTGATCATAAGAAATACTAAAATGAAATTACCTTAAACTATATACTTTCTTAAGTTATAATATATGTAGAGAAAATATTTATCCATAATACATTTGGCATTAAAGAAAATAAAATGCTTCTCATAGTTACAAGCTGTCATATTACCTAATTTCTTCTGTAATATGCTAGTGTGAAACAAAGCTTTTTTTTTTTTTTTTTAATAATGTAGTTTTCACCATTTTGTACAAAAATGTATATATTTTCACACATTGATTCCCTTAAAGATAAGTATACATACAGTTGAATGTTTTAGTAATTTTTAATCATAATTGTACCACAGCATATATTTTAAGGGATTAATAAATGAATAAATGAATCGCTGCTCGCATGTATATCCTGAGAGATGTGTGAGTTAATGAAATTAATTAAATTGAAATGTATTTATCTGTATTACTGCATGTAATATATACCATTTAATGTACTATTATACAACCAGAATATCTCCCAGACTCCCACAAGCTAAGAAAGTATGCTTGAAAATGGGATAAGCAACCATTGCAAGTTGCATTTGAATGCATTTTAATAGCATAAACTAAATAACTTCACTAATCATAAGTCATAAAGTTAGAAAATTTTGTTGACATTTAAAATGGCAGTTGTCCTGAGTGAGAATCTGTTTGAAAGCGAACAGATCTCACTTTTGCTCACAAGCTGAGTCGTGACTTGATCCAGTGAAAAATTTCACCCTGCCCGCAAACGAGTAAGCTTTCTTTCTTAACTCTGTATTTTATTGACTTGTGTGTGTATATATACATTTTTAAATTGAAATACATTCACCTAAGAAAGTCATAATACTTGCTAAACGTTTTTTCTCACATATTTTAAAGAGCCAGTAACAACCATGTAATACAAACAGTGCCACAAACAAAAAGAAAAGCTGCATGACATTTTTCTCATTATAGCTGTGTGTAAAAGTTAGATATCGGCTTTGTAATAATGTATAAAATGAAGATTTCTTTGATGTACATGTTGAAACAACTATTCATTTGACAAGTCCTAGTAGACATTTTTGGAAGCTTTTTGTCAATGTCAGTTTATATATATATATATATATAATATAATATAATATAATATATATATATTTAATAGCACATTTAAAACAACAGGAATGCTTTGGCCAAAGTGCTTTACAATAAAAGAAGAAAAAAACTTACAATTAACATAAAAAAACATAAATAGAAATAAAATAAATAATACATAGACGTAAGATTACATAATCACAATGAAGAAACCATCAGTATTACTGAAGGTCACAGAATGCAAGTGAATAGAAATGAGTCTTTAATCTTGTTTTGAACAGTTCAATTGTAGACGGCTCCTTTTTGTAATGAGGTAAAGAGTTCCACAGGCGAGGAGCAGCAAGAGACAACTGACCAGAACATCTAAGCACTCTAAATGGCTGGTGTAAAGCACACAATTCAGATAAATAGGCAGGAGCCAAGCCCATGTAAAGATTTAAAAACTAGCAACAAAATTTTAAAATCAATTAGAAAACTGACAGTCAGCCAGTGTAAAGAAGCTAATATTGGAGAAACAGAATCGGACTTTCTTGCCCCAACCAGAAAGCGAGCGGCAGCATTCTGGACCAACTGTGACCTGCGTATCAGGGATTTGCTAATCCCAGAATACAGCGAGTTTCAGTAGTCAAGGCAAGAAAAGATAAAAGCATGAGTAGCTTTCTCAAGATCCCTAGAAGATAAAAAAAAGGCTTGATCTTACCTAAAAGATGAAGCTGGAAAAAGCAACTCTTAACTACAGAATTAATCTGTTTCTCAAAAGAGAGGTTACTGTCAAAAATAACACCAAGATTGCGGACTTGAGGTTTGCAAAAGACAGAGCCAAGAGGTCCAAGACCAATTGGGCTTTAGCTGATGGGCCCACTATAAGCACCTCAGTTTTATTTTTATTCAGATCAAGAAAATGTATTAGCCATCCAGGATCTTAGTTCAAAAAGACAGTTGTGCAGTTGATTCATTGCAGAGTTGCAGTTGGGAATATAAACCTGTGTATCATCAGCATAGCAGTGAAAAGAAATGTTAAATTTCTTAAAAATAGCTCCAATAGGGTGAAGGTATACAGAGAATAAAATAGGACCCAAAATGGATCCCTGAGGAACACCACATTTAAGAGGAGCAGTAGACGAAAAAGAGGAATTTAAAGTCACTGAAAAGTGTCTACCAATTAGATATGACCTGAACCAGTTAAGAGCAGCCCCCTTAAGCCCAACAAGCTGTTCAAGCTGCAACAGCAGTATCTCATGGTCAGTAGTGTCAAAGGCAGCGGACAGGTCAAGGAGGACAAGGACTGCAGCGCCACCTGAGTCAGTAGTAATAGAAATGTCATTGAATACTTTCAGGAGGGTCGTCTCAACACCAATATAACGCCTAAAGCCAGATTGGTAGATCTCAAATAAATTATTGGAGTTAAGGTAATCAACCAATTGATTATAAATCTTTCTTTTTGGATATAAAGTGTGATTCCCTTAAGAGTGGAAGTAACATGTGCAAGCTGTTTGCAAGTTAGTTTTTGGGGAACACAGCAGGTTGGTGTGCATTTATTTACGGAAAGCTTGCTTTATCAAGTAATTGTTCCAATATGGGGTCAATTCTGCATGTCTTAGAAAGCCAAACCTTTCTTCTTTAGATAGTTGACAGACAGCAGTTTAAAAATCTGACTGAATTACATATACTGCACAAATGAATGCTGAAATAGAGACGAACTCTTATCTTCGAACTCTCACAGTGAAAGTGCTCTATTAAGCAATTACTGAACCATAGTAATCGGCACCTATTTGAAAGTAAAACTTCTCCTGTTTCTCAATGGATAAAGGCCTGACCTTGAAGCAAAGAACATTTTAATTACAGCATGAAACCCTTATACATACTAAGGGCTGTGCAGGTGCCATTTTGTCAGTAGGGGCAATGTAGAAAAATATGTAATATAGAACTTCTAACAGGAAAATTATTAACTTAAAGTGGAACAGTAAGTAAATGGGTGACTTTATGAATCCTTTCTAAAATTTTACCTTATTGTTAGTCAGTCCCAGGGTTGATGAATGCAGGCGAAGGTTAGCACATGGAATTGTTTAGCAAGTACATTTTTAAGAATAAATTAGCTTATCCTCTTGCATATCAGTCAAGGGAGCAGCTTTTCAAACAGAGGTCTTTTACACTAGAAATATAACATAATAAATGTGGGCTGTGTCAGAGAGCTTCAGAATCATAATGTCTGTGCCAGATCAACTGATACCGATGCATATGTAGAGACCAAGTATATGCCCGATATATCGTTGACCAATATTAGCGGTTGGGCCATACTCTTTATGTTGTCTGTCTTATTGTTGCAATTCCTTTTTCTCAGTATATTGCTCCACTTTCTTTAGTGTAAACACTAATAATCCAATTTTCTCTCTCTCTGCCAAAGTCTGCCTTACTGCTGTCTGTTTACAGGAAGTTCATAGCCAGAAAAGATATCCTGTGTACTAGCTCAACTACCGTAATAACTTGCGTAAAGGAGCATTACAACTAAATTACTATAAAGGTTAGAAAATCAGATGCTGAAAATAATATTTTATGATCAGCCAGTTTACTGATCACTAGTCAAGTCTTTTTTAGTGAAAATCTGCAATTTTAGATTGCTGTTTGATCAAATGGAGCATCACTGTGTTTAGGAGAAATGTATTCTGTTTTACCTAGCATTTTTGTGCTTAGTGTACATTATACTAAGGTAATACTGTATATTCTTTTTTTGTCGTTAAAGTCTGTTATTTTAAACAGTAATAAATTTAGCCTTCATGCAATGATAAAATATGTAAAAACATTTATGTTACAGTTAAGTGTAAATAAGAACAAATAACAATTTTGGTGAGGATTATTGATCACCAACTAAAATTAGTTTGCTTCTCTCCTGTGATAGCATACAATATTCTGCAAATTATTACTTATTTGGTAAGAATTAAATGTTGTTTTTACAAACTGTCATGATTTCTGAAGGGTAGATAAAATCGTGCATCTTGTGTAGTATATCACCATATCCTTTTGGGGAAAGAAATGTTATTCCAGTCTTGACAGTGATATAATTTGATTTTATTTTTAATTGGATATACTTTATTAAACCCAGAGGGGAGATTGTCTTTTTGCATGACCTTTGGAGATCATAGGGCAGTAAACTCATTACTTTAGCCCATAAGTTGATGTTTCTTTGTGAAGTTTGAGCTTGTTAAATTTTGTTAACAGTTTTTAAAGTTTGTTTGCTGTAATTTTATAGTAGATTTACCAAATATGATCAAATTTCCTTGTTTACAATTGAATAAAATTATTGTACTCTTAATTTTTTTTTTTTTTTTTTTTTAATAATTTTCAGGAGTGAAAAATCTTGCTGAAGATACTGTGACGTTAGCAACTGTGAGTACAATCAATCCAAATGTTGGCCTCATCCTTTCACTTCCATTTAGCAAGACTGGTTATGTGGGGCTTACAGACATAAGTGATTCCTATATGTCTGATCCTTTGAAGCAGTTTTCTCTAGGCCAAATAGTCAGGTCAGTATCTTCTATACAGGTGCTGGTCGTAAAATTAGAATATCATGACAAAGTTGATTTATTTCAGTAATTCCATTCAAAAAGTGAAACTTGTATATTAGATTCATTCATTACACACAGACGGATGTATTTCAAATGTTTATTTCTTTTAAAGTTGATGATTATAACTGACAACTAATGAAAGTCCCAAATTCAGTATCTCGGAAAATTAGAATATCAATTAAGACCAATGCAAAAAAGGGATTTTTAGAAATGTTGGCCAACTGAAAGGTATGAACATGAAAAGAATGAGCATGTACAGCACTCACTATTTATTTGGGGCTCCTTTGGCCTGGATTACTGCAGCGATGCGGCGTGGCATGGAGTCAATCAGTCTGTGGCACTGCTCAGGTGTTATGAGAGCCCATGTTGCTCTGATAGTGGCCTTCAGCTCTTCTGAATTGTTGGATCTGGCGTATTGCATCTTCCTCTTCACAATACCCCATAGATTTTCTATGGGGTTAAGGTCAGGTGAGTTTGCTGGCCAATCAAGAACAGGAATATCATGGTCCTTAAACCAGGTACTGGTAGCTTTGGCACTGTGTGTAGGTGCCAGGTCCTGTTGGAAAATGAAATCTGCATCTCCATAAAGTTCGTCAGCAGCAGGAAGCATGAAGTGCTCTAAAACTTCCTGGTAGACGGTTGCGTTGACCTTGGACCTCAGAAAACACAATGGACTAACACCAGCAGATGACATGGCACCCCAAACCATCACTGACTGTGGAATCTTTACACTGGACCTCAATCAACGTGGATTCTGTGCCTCTCCTCTCTTCCTCCAGACTCTGGGACTTTGATTTCCAAAGGAAATGCTAAATTTACTTTCATCAGAGAACATAACTTTCGACCACTCAGCAGCAGTCCAGTCCTTTTTGTCTTTAGCCCAGGCGAGACGCTTCTGACGCTGTCTCTTGTTCAAGAGTGGCTTGACACAAGGAATGCGACAGCTGAAACCCATGTCTTGCATATGTCTGTGCGTGGTGCTTCTTGAAGCACTGACTCCAGCTGCAGTCCACTCTTTGTGAATCTCCCCCACATTTTTGAATGGGTTTTGTTTCACAATCCTCTCCAGGGTGCGGTTATCCCTATTGCTTGTACACTTTTTTCTACCACATCTTGTCCTTCCCTTCGCCTCTCTATTAATGTGCTTGGACACAGAGCTCTGTGAACAGCCAGCCTCTTTAGCAATGACCTTTTGTGTCTTGCCTTCCTTGTGCAAGGTGTCAATGGTCGTCTTTTGGACAACTGTCAAGTCAGCAGTCTTCCCCATGATTGTGTAGCCTACAGAACTAGACTGAGAGGCCATTTAAAGGCTTTTGCAGGTGTTTTGAGTTAATTAACTGATTAGAGTGTGGCACCAGGTGTCTTCAATATTGAACCTTTTCACAATATTCTAATTTTCCGAGATACTGAATTTAGGACTTTCATTAGTTGTCAGTTATAATCATCAAAATTAAAAGAAATAAACATTTGAAATACATCAGTCTGTGTGTAATGAATGAATCTAATACACAAGTTTCACTTTTTGAATGGAATTATTGAAATAAATCAACTTTGTTATGGTATTCTAATTTTATGACCAACACCTGTACTTTGTATTTTATGTAAGTGCTTTTTAAGTTTCATGTTTGTTTGATCTTTTATTTTTTTGTTTTTGCAGATGTTGCGTTTTAGGCGAAGAAAATAAGAAAATACGTTTATCCATGAGACCATCTAAGTATGTCTGTGAAGTAAAATTTGTAAAACAAGTCTTTGAGAACTGTAAATAAAGAATGTTTTTATGTTTTGCGTTTTTTTGTACTCTTTATAGGGTATTTCCTGGACACCGTCCGAAAATTAGAGATGCAGAAATTTTGTCTGTGGCAAATCTAAACGAAGGTCAGATTGTTCGTGGCTTTATAAAATCCATTTCAGATAAAGGAATCTTTGTCAGGTAGCTTTTTCTTCTAAGCTGATTTTTTTTTTTTTTCTTTTTATGACTTAATAATTGCTTATAAGATATATTGCCTAAATTTGATTTGAAATGATATAACCTTTGTTTAATTTAACTCACATTTGCAATATGAGTTAAATTGTGATTCTAAAGGTAGTTAATTTATGAAACCATCCATCCAACCCGCTATATCCTAACTACAGGGTCACGGGGATTTGCAGGATCCTATCCCGGCCAACACAGGGCACAAGGCAGGAAAACAAACCCCGGGCAGGGCGCACTCACCCACACACCAAGCACACACTAGGGACAATTTAGGATCGCCAATGCACCTAACCTGCATGTCTTTGGACTGTGGGAGGAAACCAACACAGACACGGGGAGAACCTGCAAACCCAATGCAGGGATGACCCGGGAAGCGAACCCAGGTCTCCTAACTGCAAGGCAGCAGAGCTACCACTGCACCACCATGCCGCCCTTTATGAAACCATCAATCTGATATTATAATTGGGAATTCTGACCAATGGAATACTGTACAGTGATCTCTCGCTATATCGCGCTTCGCCTTTCGCGGGCTTCACTCCATTGCGGATTTTATATGTAAGCATATTTAAATATATATCGCGGATTTTGCGCTGCTTCGCGGGTTTCTGCGGACAATGGGTCTTTTAATTTCTGGTACATGCTTCCTCAGTTGGTTTGCCCAGTTGATTTCATACAAGGGACGCTATTGGCAGATGGCTGAGAAGCTACCCAACTTACTTTCTCTCTCTCCCTCTCTCTTGCGCTGACGTAGGGGGGTGTGAGCAGGGGGGCTGTTCGCACACCTAGACGATAGGGACGTTGCTACCTTCTGTGTGCAGCTGCTTCCTGAAGGACATGCTGCACGGTGCTTCGCATACTTAAAAGCTCAAAGGGCACGTATTGATTTTTGACTTTGTTTTTCTCTGGCTCTCTCTCTCTATCTCTCTCTCTCTCTCTCTCTCTCTCTCTCCCTGCTCCTGACGGAGGGGGGTGTGAGCTGCCGCCTTCAACAGCTTTGTACCCTATTGATTTATTCTTGACTGCTTGCTTTGTTCTCTCTCTCTCTCTCCTGACGCGCACTCCTTTGAAAAGGAAGATATGTTTGCATTCTTTTAATTGTGAGACAGAACTGTCATCTCTGTCTTGTCATGGAGCACAGTTTAAAACTTTTGAAAAAGAGACAAATGTTTGTTTGCAGTGTTTGAATAACGTTCCTGTCTCTCTACAACCTCCTGTGTTTCTGCGCAAATCTGTGACCCAAGCATGACAATATAAAAATAACCATATAAACATATGGTTTCTACTTCGCGGATTTTCTTATTTCGCGGGTGGCTCTGGAACGCAACCCCCGCGATGGAGGAGGGATTACTGTACATGAAAGTTGTTCATTAAGTTCATTTGTCTGTGTCCTTGAACATTTAATGCAAAACGCAGAGTTACTGATTGCTGTACAATCCATCCCTACCCTTTTCTTTTTCAGCCTTTCTAGAACTGTCACAGGCAGAATTAAATTCAAGTATTCTACATGCTACTTTCTGAAGGATCATACAGATTATGCGAAGAACATTCCCCTTGGAATGCTGGTTTCTGCAATGGTTTTAGAGTAAGTGTTAAAACTGACTATTTTAGCTCTAAAGTATGTTTATTTCAAATTTTATAAATTATTTTTTCACTTTGCAATATGGACCATCCTACAGCTATGTTCTTAGTAGAGTTCCATATGTTCTAATAAAATTAATGCATAAAGGACTTAGATAAATATCTGCTTCGTCAGTGTCCATATTTGATATATTTAGCAAATTATTACAAAAGAATAGATACAGTTGTTCAACCCAGACTTCTGTATCTATAGAAAAATGAAGGCTCATTAAAGTTCAGGAATGATCTTAGAACTTTAAAATCACACCATTGTTGTTCAGTTTTGTTGAAATATTACTGGAGACAATAATCCTAGGCAGTATTTTATAGTCTGTGCCCAAGGAATCACTCTACCAATATTTTTGAAGCGATTCAGTATTTTAAACCATGAAGTATTTTTTGTTTTAGCATTTTTGCTTCAGAAATGTCAAACATTGAAAGTGATACATATTTATCAGTATTATTTAGAATAATAAAAAACATTCATTCATCTATCCATATATAATTGCTTCATTCAATTTCCTGGACAAAGACAGAAAAAGAAAAGTCTTTGTATGAAGCATTGGGCACAACGCCGAAATATTTATAAAAATGTAATTTTATCGTTCCAATATGATGATGTTGTTTTTTGGGACATTTGCGTTGTTTTAAATGCCTTGCTGTATACATACCTCTGTATCTGAATATTAATTCCACTCAGTACTTATTATACATGTTGTTCCTGAAAAATCCATCTTATACAAAATCTGCTTATGCTGAAGCATTGATCCTATTTGAAAAATGGGGTTAGATTATGGCAGGACAGCATCTCAGTGGGAGGACCAGCGGGGGTAGACAGGGTTGGTCGGACACAGGGTTGGCCCTCTGCTCTAACCTCTGAGTAATGCTCCTTCCACAGGTTCACATATGGAAACTTTTTGTTAGGACTATTTCAGTACTCTTTAGGCACTCTGCTAGAAGCTGCAAGTGACTGTAGCTAGGACCATGTAAGAACCTCACTAAACCATCCAATTGGTAGTAGCGATGGTGTTTTAAAAATACCAGGGGCTTTAAATTGGTATGAGCTTTTGACACACACTGGGAATTCCTTGTTTGTGAGTAACAATTTCAAGCCCCGGCCCCCATCACAAATGTGGTTCAGTGGCATATCCACACCTCTCAGCGCCATGTAGACACATGTCAATCCATTCAGCATAGTGGGAGAGTCACCCTGGACATCTAAGGGTATCAGACTTCACCCCCCCCCCAACTGTGCAAGGTCACATGGAGCAAAATTACATGTTAGTAGTAGAAGATAAGAGAATCCACAGTAACATATTCTGCGGAATAACAAGTATTTACTGTATCAGCTTCACATACTGTTTGTTGCATATTAGATAATGAGAATTGCAAAGATGAGTCAGTCAATTCTAGCACTGTTTTAAATTAATCCTGGTCAAGAAATTAGATGGACTGGAAGTTTGTGGACATTTTTGTTTAAATACATCTTAGTATTGGGTGTGCATTACCAGCTGCAGTGTAAACTGATCAGATGGTGTTTTTTTATTTGTTCTTGTTTTGTATTTTGTTTATTTAATAAACAAAAGTATGTAAGATTAACTGACATTAACTTTGGCCAGTTATGGTTGCAAAAAAAAAAACTGTTTAATCAATAATTGGTGATTAGGAAAGACTAAATAGTTATATAAACAAATTAGAACGGTTTGCATTTAAAATCTTGCCAACAAAAGTCAATGCAAGCCTGTATGTAAGCTTTAAATGTTTATTTTTTTCTGTTTTACAGAGTAGATGTCAAGGAAAATAAGGTTGAATTGTCCATTCTGCAAAAGGACACTGGAGAGCCAGATATATTCCCTCCATCTCTAGGGTTTCCTCTTCGAGGGCTGGTAAAGGATAAAGAGAAAAGTGAAGCTTTCAAGAAACGAAAGCGAAAACTAGAGAAAGAAATTTCAGACACCAAACAGGTACTTAATTACTGATTGTGACATAACTGTTCTTCTAGGTCTGGGATGTAACAGAGTAGTACAGATGATTTCCTTTTCATAAGAGTAAGATGTAAATGAAATTAAATTACAGAGGAAGAGTGAAGTTGTTTCATGTGAAATATTTGGCTTGAATGCACCTAAGTCACAGCAGCTTACTTCTTCTGCTTCTTAAATCATAGCTGGTAAGTGACAGTGTTTGTGAGCGTAAAAGTTTAAACTGAATGAAAGAAAGGGGAGCAATGTAGAGTGAAAGAGGAAATAGACATACTTTGAATAAATATGTACTGATAATTTGGATTACACTAAAAATCAACCTCACAGCTGCATCATCTTCAGATCATCATAACTGTAAATACTTGTTTTATGTGTATTTACACTCAAAAATAATCAATCCAAAAATGAATCGGTCAATACCATATATACTTGCATTTAAGTTCTCCCACAAATAAGTCGGGGCTTGATTTTACTGGATAATTTCCAGTATTTTATAATGTGGATCATATAAATCGAATGCAGAAAACTCACGCTATTGGTCCAAGAGATTATGATATGCTAACGCCCACCTGAGAGAGTAACCACGGAGCACACTACCTTTTTTTCTATGTATTGTGCCTACGTGACCACACGGTAATACCTGAACTATTCCGAAGCAACGTTTGCACTGTTTTGTGTTTTTTGTATCTCACACCCCTGCGGTGGGTTGGCACCCTGCCTGGGATTGGTTCCTGCCCTGTGCCCTGTGTTGGCTGGGATTGGCTCCAGCAGACCCCCGTGACCCTGTGTTCGGATTCAGCGGGTTGGAAAATGGATGGTATCTCACACCCTCATACACCTTTATCATAAGAGCATCCCTTATTTATGATGGAGCATTCGATCAGAAGAAAATATGAAGCTGGTTTTAAATTAAAAGTCAAGTGGCAAAAGAAATTGGTAACTGCGCTGCTGCAACAAAATTCAATGCGTCTGAGAAACTGGTGTGAGATTGGAGGAAGCAAGAAGATATAAAAAAAAAAAAAAAAAAATGTAAGTGTTGTATTTTTGAACAGGCGTATAAGTCGGAGACTGATGTTATGATAGATTTTTCGTGTTTCAAGACCCGACTTATATGTGAGTATATACGGTACTCTATTCTATTTTCAAGAATTCTGTCTTAATTATACTATTTATGTCAATGATATTTAGTAGTCTTAAAAATAATTAGATTTCTTGTTTTCTACTTTTGTTAAGACTGAGCAGAAAAAGAAAGGGCAGCACCTCTCTGAAGAAAACTACAGTGGGGTTGAGGTTTTCTTCCGTGAACCTATTGACGACGATGATGATGAAAGGAAGGAGAATTTGAGCCATACGTCTAAGGCATGTGTCCTTTTCTCTCTATGCACTAATTTGGCTATGTAGTAATGGTGCTTAGTTCAAAGAATCTGCATGTCTCAAACTAAAATGTAGATTATGTGATAGAAGTATAGGCACTAAGGAACAAATCTTCTTGCTATTATTAAAACATTTTTAACTATTTTGGTAATTCAGTAAGCAATGCAACATCCCATGTTACTTGTAATTGGCCACTTTTTCAAAGGACCTTCAATTTTGGGTCTGGATAATAGTTGTGACAAGCTGTTAGTGATGGAAGGAAGAAGAAAGAATGCTTTTTTCTATATTTTACAAAGAAAACATTTTCTAATTTTAGGACTTAACTTGCCTGCCCTCATTATTCAAGTGCATTTTTAATCCATTAGCCCAATCTTGCATTGATATACAGTGAATTTTAACATCTTCTTTCTATATCCTTGAAAATGCTGGGAATTTGCTTATGTGAATCAAGAGCCTTTCGAATTGTCGAGGAGTCTGGATCGATGTATTGAGTTAGGAACTGGTGGCTTTTTACACCTTGCCAGAAACTAAAAGTGATTTTTATATATATATATATATATATATATATAAGTGTTGACAGTTTTCACATTTTATTATACATCGTTGAAAAACAGTGGATTTAATATGGCTTTTTTCACATTTGATCAACAGAAAAATATTTTTCACTTTGACAAAAAAAAAAACATCACTGCAAAATGATCTAAATTAATTACCAGAAAACAGTTAATTGCTTAAGCATTCACCCCTTTCAGTTTAGCATTTACTAGATATGCCTGTAGCAGTCAATACAGCCTTGAGCCTTTGTGGATAGGTCTGTATCAGTTTGCAAATGTGGACAGTGCAGCTTTTCTCCATTCCTCTTGACTACAGTTAGCTGACCTCCATTTAAAATTTATTAGATTTCATCAAAATCAGTTTTTCAACAGTTCTAAAATATCCAAAGCTAATGTCCAGCACATTTGCAACATGTGTGTCAGTTGAAATCTTCAGGCCACTCTTTCCATCTATCTTCACCTGCCTCTCTGGCAGGGAATATTAGATGGTTTATAGAACTGTAATTACAATAAATAAAACACATTTTTTTTCAGAATTATTTCACACTGTACAATTAAATTGCTAAAGTACACCTAGACACTTTATAAATTGCAGGGTTTTTTTTCCCCCCAAGAGCCTTACCTAGTTAACTTTAAAATATTATACTAAGATAAGAATGTATTTGCACGTTCAGATCAATACATACATCTTACAAATCAGTAGAGTATAGAGGACAGGTTGTCAGACTGTTGTGAAAGGTGTTCACTTTTTCCCTCTCATTAACCTTTTTGACAGACATTAAAAGAAATTGGGGAACCCCGACTCCAGGTTTCTGGTGGTTTCTCCTGGGATGTGACTTTAGACACCCTCCAGACATTTAAGATGGTCCAAGTGGAATATTCTTCTGAAGGTGAAGAGGAGACGGATAATAAGGTGAGAATTTATTTTTGTCTATCATGCTCACTGTCACATGTTTCGGTCATATTAAGTTCAAATTGGCTAAGGTATGAATCATTTTTTTTTTTAAATGTTTTATTCATAGTTCAGTCTCTTTAAAGTTCCTGAATAGATGTACATTGTGTATAAATGTACGATGTGTGGTTTCTTTTTAATGTCCTCCTTAGCTGTGCCTTTTGGGTAAGAATAAGCATTTTTCATGGAGAAATCTGACAAGAAAAACATAACTGAAACCTTTCTGAGAACCACAAATGTATTTGTAGGTTGTATAGTAGTGCTGTCTCATCAGATAACTTTAACAGTAATCAATAGTTTGATATTAGCAATGCTAGTTCTGATCAAGTTTTTTTTTCCCCTAGTTTTACTTTTAAATCATCCAACCATGTATTAGAATAGATTAGCACAAAAGGGGATATTGAATGAGAAGTATGTTCACACTCACCAATTTGGTCTTTAGAGCATCCTTAGTAATGTATTTTCAGTGTAATCACCATAACTGGAAAATACATTGTGTGATATAGGTTTTTAGCACATTTTCTTTTAGTTATATTTTGTTTTTAAATATAATATAATAAATACATGTATTTCTATGTGAAAGAAACAAAGAGACAGTGAATATCTCTTGTTACTTGTTGATATCTCTGTTGTACATACCGATCAGCCACAACATTAAAACCATCTGCCTAATATTGCGTAGATCAGCTTGTGCCGCCAAAACAGCTCTGACCCATTGAAGCATGGACTTCGTAAGACCTCTGAACATGTCTCGTGGTATCTGACAGCAAGATGTTAGCAGCAGATCCTTTATGTCCAGTAAGTTGCATGGTGGAGCCATCTATGGATCAGACTTGCTTGTCTATAATATCCCACAGATGTTGAATCAGATTGAGATTTGGGGAATTTGAAGGCCAAGTCAACACCTCAAACTCTTTGTCCTGTTCCTGAACAATTTTTACATTTCAGCAAGGTACATTATCCTGCTGAAAGAGGCCACTTCCATCAGAGAATACCATTGCTATAAAGGGTGTACACAGTCTGCAAAAGTCTTTAGGTAGGGAATATGTCAATGTAACATCCACATGAATACCTGGACCCAAGGTTTCCTGGCCGAGCATTGTCCAGAGCATCACACTGCCTCCATTGGCTTGCTTTCTTCCCATAATGCTCCCTGCTGCCATCTCTTCTCTCTGTAAATGACACACACATACCTGGCCATCCACATGATCTAAAAGAAAACACGGTGGACATGGTCAACATGGGTGGGCACTCTAACCTGTCTCTGGCAAAGTAGCACCATACACAGCAAGCCAGAATGTACTGTATGTTCTGACACCTACCTCTCATGCCCAGGAGCAAGTTTTTCAGAAATTTGTGCTACATTAGCTGTTGTGTGGGATCAGACCAGACAGGTTACCCTTCCCTCCCCACCCCACATGCATCAATGAGCCTTGGACTCCCATGACCCTATTGCCAGTTCACTTGTTGTTCTTCCTTGGACCACTTTTGATAGGTACCAACTACTGCATACTGGGAACACACAAAACCTGCCTATTTGGAGATGTTTTGACCCTGTCGTTCATCCATCACAATATGGCCCTTGTCAAATTTGCTCAGATCCTTATTTGTCCCTTTTTTCCTGCTTCCAGCATATTACTTTCAAGAACTGACTGTTCACTTGCTTGCCTACCTTGACAGGTGCCATTATAATGAGATGATCAATGTCGTTCACTTCACCTGTCAGTGGTTTTTGTATTGTGGCTAATCAGTGAATACTTGTATGGATAGTTTTTTTTAATTAACACCATAAATATGTAATGGTTTTTATAATGTTATAATATTTTATTACCTGTTTTAGCCTCAAAAGAAAACCAAGCGTCAAATGAATCAAGACAAGCAGTTGCAAGAAATGGAGTTAGCAAAGGTGGAAAGAGAATTAATGGATCCCAACCGGCAACCTAAAAGTGCCAATGACTTTGATCGGCTAGTACTTAGCTCCCCAGACAGCTCTATTGTGTGGTTACAGTACATGGCATTTCATCTGCATGCTACAGAAATTGACCAAGCCCGCGTTGTGGCTGAAAGAGCCCTCAAAACTATATCTTTCAGGTAGGAACACTATACTGATTAATTTGTACAGTATCATTTGCATTACACTTTACAGTGTTCATTTAAGTGTATATTTATATAACATAGCTGAATAATTATAAACGATAACCTGACAGTAGTTACTTGGACTATCAGAGGGGTACTTGGTGATTTGGAAATTGTAAAGAGAGAAGTGCTGCTTAGATTAAAATGGCTTAAATCAACAAATCACTGGGGCTTAGATGACTTTTACCGTAGGATACTTAACATGGTGGGTGAGTACATACAGAATATAAACCATTAATGCAAATTTTTCAAAGCTCACTGCACACTGAGGGTATTCTTAAAGATTGGAAGCTAGCAAATGTGATCTTATTTTAAAAAAGCATTGATTCGGGTGATCCATAGTAACTATAAGCTATTAATCTTAATATGCATTAATGGAACATAAACAGAAACAATTATTAAAATAAAGATCAAGCATCACATGGCAAGAACAGGTGTATTCGTGAATGGTCAGCATTTGATTTAGATTGGGAGGTTGTGGTTCATTAAAATGATGGACTTTTACGAGAAAGAAACAAAGGCTTGCAACCAGAGAGATGCATGAAATATTATTATTCTAGATTTTAAAAAAGTTATTAATATAGAACCATGTGAAAGGCTTGTGATTAAGCTAAAAGTATGAGTTCGAGGCACAGTGTGCAAATGGGTACAAAATGGGATAAACACTGGAAGTAAAAGGTTGTGGTACATGGTCCCTTTTCAGAATCAGGTGATGTTAAAAATGTTGTGCATCGGAGATCACTGCTAGGGCCAGTGTTCTTTTTAAATGATAAATAGTGTATGTTAGCTTGATAAGTATATAAAATAAACTATTAATCAGCCGAACCATTACGGGGATCATGGACAGAATTAATATTTTGGCAAATTTGTGGTAGATGAAATTTAAGTTAAGTAGATATGAATACACAATGTTGGTCTAAACCTTGAAAGGCAAATCTCATGTGATGAGCCCACGAGTTGTAATGGACCTGTACTGACTACATCTAAGGGGTATGTATAGAAGTGATTGAGAAGACTGATACGATGTTAGGTTATATGGGTGTGGTGTGTGGCATACAAGTTGAAGGAGTTCATGCTTAAGCTATACTGCATAGCACACTTTTGATGTCTCCCCTAGAGCAGTGGTCCCCAACCTTTTTGACAGCAAGGACCACATTATTAGATGCAAATTTTTCCACGGACCGGTCGGTGGGGGGGGGCAGTTTTTATACACAATTTACATAACATTTTCTATTATTTTTAAGTTATTAAGCAGTTCGCATACGTTTGCAACCCGAGATTTTTCTTCTTTTTTTGCATATAACAAAGACATATGCTTTGCATTTGCCATTCCAACAGATTACACATCACAAACATTAACACTGTTATCTTTTTTTCGTGTCTGCCATTTCTATAGGAGGGTGACAATGAGTTAAATTCCAAAGGATGTTTTTCAAATGTTGACAAGCAATAAGCAAAAGGTATCACTGAAAACCACAGAAAACAAAAACAGTACGGAGGAAAGTTCGAAGAAAGAGATTTTTTTTTTTTTTTTTTTTTTTTTTTTTTTTTTTTTTTTTTTTACACAATGTTTCTGTTTGGGTATCGTTGTGCAAACGTGCACAACTGAGCTGTGACCACAGATCTAACTGCTCTGTGGATGATTCGTTCAAGCATTTCAAGGTCACTTCGTTGTAATGAAAGCATCTTTTGAATGTACTTCGTAGTAACGCGATTTCTATAGACTCGCGTCATATGGGGAAACTGTTGGGACCATAAAAATAACTTTGTTGTAATACTCTCTCACCTCGGTCTCTCTCCTCTCTCTGCGCCGCTGCAAAGCCCCACCCGCCAAGCGTTCTGAAAAGTCTGAGTGAGTCTCCGTTGCCGGCAGTTCTCTCGTGGCCCGGCTGTCAGACGGCTGCGCCCCGGTAGTGGGCCGCGGACCGGGGGTTGGGGACCCCTGCCCTAGAGTACAGTTTTGGTTTCCATATTACCAAAAAAAAAAAAGTCATAACAGTACTAGTAGACTGATTCCAGGGCTGCAGGGTATGAGTTAGGAGGAAAGACCGAAAGAGCTGAACCTTTTTAATTTAACCAAACGGAGAGTAAGTGGAAGTATATCAATTGTTTAAAATGATGAATGGAATTAGTACAGTGAATCCAAGCCGTTACTTTAAATTAAGTTCATCAACAAAAACACAGGGACACATTTGGTAACATTTCATTCAAACCTTAAAGCTAAAACAGAGAATCTCAAAACACATGAAATAAATTACCAAGAAGTGTGGTAGATAGCAGGACTTTGGGGACCTTCAAAACTGGACTTGGTGTTATTTTTGGAGAAATTAGATCAATAGAATTGATATAGTAGAGTTTTTGCTTACCTCTTGTCATAATTGCACTAATGGTATATTTTAGGTTGGTTGGCTACAAATCGACGAGGAGCTGTAGTCATCTGCACCCAAAGTTTGTCAGGAAGAACTTTGCTTAGTTCATGATCCTGCTGAAGCTTGATTATTAAAACATGGTGAATGCTGAATAGTGAATTTTATTATTCGCAAGTAAAATAACATCACATGGCCTAGGAATTTGAACAATTAAATGCTTTTTGATACTTATTTTGACTTCTGGATGATAATAATAATAATAAAAATCTGACTTTAAAGCTCCATCCATGCAGTTTACTGGGTATTTGTACTAAAGTACTTGTTATATGTTTGCAGGGAAGAACAAGAGAAGATGAATGTGTGGGTGGCTCTGCTAAACCTAGAGAATCTGTATGGGACTGAGGAGAGCCTGAATAAGGTGTTTGAACGAGCCGTGCAGTACTGTGAACCTCTTAAGGTGTTCCAACATCTTGCAGACATCTACACCAAATCGGAGAAATATGAGGTATAAAGAGGCATTCCACAGTGTTTTAAATAAGGTTCTTCAAAGTGGTTGTCAGCTTTAAAAGTTTTACAAGTACTTGTAATGCAGGTAGTAAGTAGGGCATGGATTTCAAGCAGTGGCCTTTTGTAGCTGTGATTTAGTAACTTTTAAGTTTTTAACATACTTCTCATACTTTCAAATTTATAATTAGAATCAAGCACATTAGGTGTAAGTGTTTCTTGTTTTGGATACAATTATATTCTTAAATCTCAAGTTTGTTGCAAGATAAATTCAGAGTGCAATTACAACTAGAAGCCAAACACTTTTCCTTCCGTTGTTATTTATTAGTTCACATGTCTGACTTGCACCTGCACAGTTATTTACTTGGGAGTATAAAATTACCACTCCAACTCATAAGTACATCAGAAGTATTTTATACATTCCTCTGCTCCTGTGTAACACTATCATGTTAACTGTGTCCTCCATTCTGCAAGATAAACAAAATAGCTTGTAGGGCACAAGCCTTAGTTAGTAATAGTATACAGTTAGGTCCATACAGTGGACAGTGACAC
Organism: Erpetoichthys calabaricus; assembly: GCF_900747795.2. Lineage (NCBI taxonomy): Eukaryota > Metazoa > Chordata > Cladistia > Polypteriformes > Polypteridae > Erpetoichthys > Erpetoichthys calabaricus. The sequence goes on along the minus strand of NC_041395.2, from coordinate 309,384,390 downwards.
CATTTTCACATTTTCCACAAATTCCACACTTGGAATCAATTCCAAGCCTTTTACCTTCTTAATAATTAATGAAATAATGAGGTAACTGGCTGGCTATGGCACATGTTGTCAGTCAAATGTCCAAATATTTTTGAGCCCCTGAAAATAGGGGGACCATGTATAAAAATGACACTCTTTTCTGAACAGCTCATACAATGTTTTTGTTAAACCCCTTGAATTACAGCTGAAAGTCTACACTTCAGTCACATCTTGATTGCTTTTTTTCAAATCGATCGTGGTGGTGTACAGAGCCTAAAATATGAAAATTGTGTCACTGTCCAAATACTTATGGACCTAACTGGTAACATATAATTTAACCAGAACATTGACACCAAGTCTTAATGAGGATCACGCAGTTTAAGGTACCAACATTGAATAATTAATGTATATAAAATCAATGGGTTCTATAAAAAGTTATATGAAAGCATAAGCATATGTTTTGCATATGTTTTGTATATACAACAAAACTTTTGAAAGCTGCATTTGAATTTTATATTAATATATTTTTTCACCAGAGTTCTTTAATTTTTCCCCCGAAATTATTGTCAATGAATCATGCAAATAATTTTTATAAGAACTGGATTTATAAAACCATCTTCTTTACAATCGGTGGCATGAGCAGATATTTTAAATTACAAAGCTCCTGAACAAGGGGAAAGATACTAACCAACAATTCACACAGTAAATAAGAAATGTAAATTTATGATGATGTCAGACATTGTTTTTTAATTAATATTTTTATTATTAATCCCATTCCCTAATGAAGTATTGCATTTATATGGAACTTGTGGGATCAGTGGACAATTACATTGGAGGAATTATTGAGAACAAAAAGTCAAAGTTTAAATTGTAGAACTTAAGAATTGTATTAGAATTTGAAGAAATATGCAAATTTTTTTTCCCTTTTCAATGAAACTTCATATATTTCTGTATATCTGCACTTTTTCATGATTAAGAGATTATTAAGAATTATTAACGTCCTTACTTCCCCATTGTGAAATCGGCCACACTTAGCCATTTTTGCCTGCTTTGTAGCATTTTTTAATATTAAATTTTATCACCTCATTTGCAGTATTACCGTGTCTTTATAAATATACCATAGAGTCCATTCTGACAGGCTACATGGTGTGCCGGTATGGCAGCAGTTCAGCTAGGGGCAACAAGGGATTGCAGAGGGTAGTGAAAACCATGCAGGGCATCATTGACACTCCGATACAGTAACATCTCTGCAGGACGTACTTGTATTTGCCAAGCGCTGTCTGGGAAAGTCAAAATGAATCCTAAAGGACCCCAGTCACCCTGCATGGACATTTTTCTCCCTTCTTCCTTCAGACAGGTGCTATCGAACTATTAACACCAGAACTGTGAGATTTAAGAGCCATTATTACCCGCAGTTAATAATGCTGCTCAACTGTCATATGTGATATCCTGCCTGTACTAAACTGTGCAAATTAAGTGCCATATCCTCTGTTGTTCTTGTGTATGTAATGTTATGCTTAGTTGTATTTACTGTGATTATTATTATTTGATTTAAGTTTGAGTTTTTTCTCTTCCTGATGTGTCTATGTTGATTATTGTGTCTGCAAGAAACGTTACACAAGAATTTCATTGTACATGTTACTGTAAAATCCCGTTGACCTTAAGGTAAATTAATTTCTCTGCCCCATGCAGTGTCCGCACATTTGACATACTTAGAAGAACCACCTAACGTTTTTCGCTGCCAGTGCTACTTCATGTTTGCAAGTTTGATTATTTTTATTTCTGAAATCAATATTTATTTCACCAAAATCCATCCATCATCAATGACATTATTGTTTCTTTATTATTTAAATAGTATTAATTAAATGCTTTTTAAATTTTTAACTCCATCACCCAGCAGACCCTCCACAGTATTATCTTCCAAATGCTGCCACATAAGCCATTCCCTACTGAAAACAAACAAAAAAAAATGCATTTATAAAGGTTATAATTGGTGTTAAAGAAATGGTTTGCTTATAAATTGATTGCCATGATTACTGTGTCAGCGTTACAGGGAAGTGCACAAGTCCGGTACCTTGTAAATCTTTCTGTGCTGATTAGTAAAGATTGTTGAATTTGTTGTGCCAGTAGAAAAAAAAGTAGAAGTGCGAGTGTGGTCTCGACTCTTCACAGTCAAGGGAGTCTGGATTCTAATAAACTGTGTGGTGTATTACTCTGGATGCACTACAGATGGTTGTATTTTTTTACTCAAGTGTTTTGGCTACTTTTGTTTTAGTTCAGTTCATTTCTTTTAATTTTTGACTGTCATTTTCTCTCACAGAAAGCAGAGATGCTATACAACACCATGCTGAAGCGGTTTCGACAGGAAAAGTCAGTCTGGCTGAAATTATGCCATGTTCCTTTTCAAACAGGGGCAGACTAATGCTGCCCAGCGACTGCTCCAGAGAGCATTAAAATGTCTGCTTAACAAGGATCGTAAGTATCAGAAACCGTGATCTGCTTGAGGCTAGCTAACAGGTGTCATATTTAGCCCTCAGCATTGTTTCTCATAGGATTGAATGTTCCAGTCTTGTTTGCCTCTGTTAATCCATTTTTTCATTCTTAACTGTGTGATTGAGTGTGGATTTATTCACTTGTTCACTCATTTAATTAACGCCAATACATTTTCTTTATAATGCACTAGGGGGCTCCACCCCCGGGTTTGGTTTACCAAATATACAATTTAAAGAGTTTATTTTCATGTGAATTGTTACATATGCATTATTTTCACTTATACTTTAAAACTTTTGTAAAAACAATACTTGTCCTTTATTTCCGGCCCCAGGCATGGTTAAATCTCTTTCTTGCAGGACGTGTAACGCTGCTTGCGTTGTTAAATTGCGGCTAAACGAACGCATGCTAAGGAGATACCGTCAGATCATCTTCTGTCATTCTGCTGCTGCTGCTGCTGATGGCGAGCTGCCTGCTCTGCTTGTCGCGCTGCACATCGATCATTTAAAAGCCTGTATAGCAGCTGTCCTTTTGCCACTTAGCATCTCTGCCGCTCGCGTTGGGGGCGGAGGGGGGGGGGGGGGGGGGGGTGTGTGCCTAACACATGCTAAGGAGAAGCGGTCAGATCATCTGCTGGCTTGCTGCTACTGATGAGCTGCGTGTCGATCATTTAAAAGCCTGTACAGCAGCTGTCCTTTTGCCACTTCGTGTCTCCGCTGCTTGTGTTGTGAAGGGGGTGTGGTGGGGCTGGATTGCTGAACGCACACTAAGGAGATGCGCTCGGATCATCTGCTGGCAAGCTTCGTGCTCTGCTTGTCGTCGTTTTAAGAGCTGGGATCACATGAAGTGTGCCTGCCAAAAGCATTCCAACAGCTGCTAGGTTAGGTGTCTGTGAACTTGCTTTAAATGTTGTCTGACTGCCTTGTCTCGCGTGACGTTAAAGTGTCTCTCGCGGGATGTCAGATTGTCTTCCGAGAAGATCACGTCTCGTCTCCCTCCCAAGATTTTTTTTTTTCATAATAATAGAGAGATGCATTACAGGAGGTAGGAAAAATACAAAATACTGAATCTTATTCCAGTCAATTCAGATAAATTGAAAAAGGCTTAATGTAAAATAAATATTCCAGTATCCACAAAGCTTATATTTTTATTTAATTCTGGATGATATCAATGTCTGTCTGTTTCCAAAAAACAGTAATTATTCCCTGAAAAGGGAATTTCTTTTTTTCACTGGTATTTAGGTAAAACATAACACCCTTTTCCCTATTGTTTCAAAGTAGGTATGTCAAGAATCATCCAATTAAGTAACGTAAGATGCCTTGCTAGCAGTGTTGTCATGTTGTATGTTAAATTAAACACTGAGATCTAAGGCACCAACTACTGACTTGTGGGCAAAGTACTGCACTGTCTTGTGTATGAATTATAAAAACACGTGTTTTTTGGGACAAAGTTGAAAGGTGGTTTACGGTGGTGCTCCGTATGAGTAACCACATATTGAAATTAAACTGCTGTATTTATTCCTGTTTTTTTTTTTTTTTCCCCCATTCATTAGATATTGACACAATTGTAAAGTTTGCACAACTGGAGTTTCGGTACGGGGATACAGAGCGTGCCAAATCTGTGTTTGAGAGCACCCTGAGTAATTACCCCAAGCGATCAGATTTGTGGTCCGTCTATATTGACATGATGATTAAGCATGGAAGCCAGGAAGAAGTCCGGTAAGTTCTGGTCCAAGCTAGGTGTTTGTTTATTATATGTATTTGAAAAGAACTGCACAATTTTAAAATTATCCTATAATGTAACATACACCCATAAATAGTTTGGAGAAAATGTCAAGCAAATGGATCACTTTTGTCACTTTAGGTGGCTTGTTAACACCAAACAGAACAAGTGAATTGGAAGTCGAGAGAATGATTACTGTGGTGAAAACTGCTTTTACACAGTTAAAACACATAGAAATCAACATAGAATGTTCACCTTTCTTTTCATGGTTAAGGTGTTACACCTGGTCTGTCTTTATTATGATTGTGAAATATGGACTTAAGCAAAACAGTAGAGGGTAGACTGGAGAGCTGGGAAGTGTGCTATTTGTTTTATGTAGAAGAATGCTAAAACTTTTGTTGACAAATAGAAGTGATAAATGAGAGTATTTAAGAGCACACAGATCAAGACATTTACTAAGTGAGATAAATAATAGAAAATGAAAATATTTGTGACACATCCTCAGAGCTGAAGGCATTGAAAGTGTTGTATTTCTGGGTACCATCAATTGAAAGAAAGCAAGGAGAAGGCAGAGAAGCACCATTATTGTAAGTGTTGTGAGATGGTTCTTGAACCACATGAGTTGCAATGAGACTTTTAGTATGGCAGTGGAAGACCGTGATTACCAAAATCTACTTTGGGAAAGGAAGAAAATTAGATTAGCACAAGCTGCATGATTACTGTGTTTGCATAACAACTAGCCACTGAGAAGAGTATTTATCATTAGCACAGACTCCTTTTTTAATTTGATTTTGGTGCACCTTACTCACAGTTCATTAAATCCAGTCATAAATTGACCATCACTTAAAACATTATAATTGTACTTTATTAATAAGTCTTTATTAAGTATAATTCATTAAGTCTCTTTTGTACATGGTTATAGTCATCTTGGCAGATAGCTTCTCAGTGTATAGATATGTCTGTCAGTGCTTCTCCAGGCTATAAGAGAAGGTTGCAATAATTTTTAATAAGAACAAAATAACAGAATATTCCACTGAAGTAAATGTTTGGTTAAAGTTATGGATAAGTTGGAATGTAAACCATCAGCCACAGAGGCTTTTCACTACCAGGTCTGCGCACCCCTCTTTCAGATGACATCCTGACGTGCAGCACTCTCTCATGTGTAGCTTGTCAACATGCCCAGCACATTTGTGCCAGCTGGAATGCAAAGCCATTTCCAGACTGCCTAAGCTTTATGTTCCACACATGGCCAGCTGCTGATGTCCTTCAATGGAGCCCCAGCTCCAAAGATGCCAGCGTCTCATCAGTCTGGTGTGCTGCTGCTCCAGTTTATGCATACAGTGTGACAAAAGACGTTTGGTTTAAGTGATGCAGAATAGTTTACCAATGATGTTAAGATACAAAATAATTTTTAAAAGAGAGAAAAAATAAGCCTAATAAATTAGTTACGACTGAAGTACCATAATATAATGTCCTGTTGGGTAGATGATTTTGCAGAAATTGTTTGGCTATAAAGGGATTAAATGTGAGCTTGGAGGGTGCACCACATTGTATTGTCAGTTACAGCTGTGTTAAATAGTCCTCAGACCCATGGCAGCTGCGGGTTTTCAGTGCAGATACAACTCTTAGCCTGTTACATAGCCTCTTACATAATGCTTCTGCAGAATCAATAAGGGAATGTTTTATAGGGTTCTGGTTTAAAAAAAAAAAAAAACGTTCAAATCAAGGAGTAGCATTAGTGGTTCTATAATAGGCTGGAGTGACTTATTTCTAACTTTTATTGCTTATATTAGATTTTTTTTTTTTTTGTTAAATTTTTTCAAGCAATCCAAATCCAATATGAAGGTGTATAGATGTCTATTCTGAATGTGCCTTGCATGTAAAAAAAAAAACTAGTAAAAACAAATTCATAAGACTGGTATGACCTAACAAACCAGTATGAACACCAGCAGCATGCTGGCTGCTATTCTGACTAAGGTTGGTTTCAGCGTAGGACATCCCTGAATTTGTCAATTCATGATGGCCTGGAAAATTAAAATTCAACCCTGTTACAATGAAAGCAGTTTCTACGGCTGGATATCTGTACATAGGAACCTATGAACACCAGTGAGGAGGTAGGATCACAGGGAGCAAGGTGTGGAAGGTTTTGATATAAAGCAACGGTCTGGTAATTTTAGAGTGTTGGGGGGCATTTGATTACTTATGTCAACATCTGCCTGTCCATTTCAGCTCTTATTATCTGGTGACGCTTAACCCAAGTTCTTACTAAGTTCGCCACCTTGCTTTTTTCCATTGGCACTTGGCACTGAGTTTGTACTGCCACTCAAATTTTTTTTTTCTTTCTAACTCAGGTCACATTAAAGTCGCATGCGTCTGTATTATTTAGTACCACATACACATTTGGTTTTAGAACACCTAATGTCTTAATGTTTCATGAAATCAATACAAAGAGCAAATAAACAATGGCAAATTAAAAAAATAAGTCAAGGAATTAAATGTACAAAGTTTTAATCAAGTTGATTCATCAAAGTAGCCGACTTTTCCTGATATAACAGCCAAACTGCTGTAACCCTTTTGATTCAGAACACCAGTCACTCAGTGCAGGTCACCAGCTCTGCCTCCAGCAAAAGAACCCCAGACCATCACACTTCCTCCTCCATGTCTGACAGTTTGTGAAATGATGGTTCCTCAGCGTGTGACATCAACTAGACCCTGCATGATCAACCGTGTGATTCATCGGTCTATAAGACTTTCTTCTAGTCTGCAGTAGTCCACAGCCGGTATTTCAAGGCCCTATTTTGTCCTTTAAGGAATGGCTTTCTTACTGCCACTTACCTTGTCAAACCTGCAGCACAATGCTGCCTCTTCACAGTAGAAGCTGAGACTTGTGTTAAGCTGTGTTTGAAGCTGTTGTGAGGCGCCCGTCATGCAAGCTGGTGACCCTCAGAAACTTGTCTTCTGTTTGGCTTGTGACTTTGGGTCCGCCAGATCTCTTCCTATCAGAGTTTCTTTCAGTTTCTAATTGCCTTTGGATTCTGTAGGACACCACTGTACTCACTGACACTTTGATATATTTTTTTTTTTTTGGGTGCAATTTCTCTACTTCTAACGGTAAAAATGCCCTGTCTCCTATCATGTGGCCTACACAGTGACAAAGCATAGCTGCATCTCAGAATCTGATGTATTTGACGACTCATTGGAGATCTCAGTCTTTAGCCATCTCACTAAGCAGGTCAAGGAAAAAACTGCTATATTTTAATCCCAACCAGCAAACCCAAACAGCCAGTATTTGTCATTTTTGTGCCAATATGTGGATTGATAAAAAGAAGCTTTCACTGTTTCATGTAAAGATGGGCCTGATTGAAACTGATGCATACGGTGTGGCCAACAACAAAACATAATAGGATAAAAATGGACTTGTAATCCTAAATGACTAGTCATGAGCCAGTACTTCATGCAAAATTGAATTCATGGCAAAAGGTAAGAACCTATGGTGGTTTCACAACTAGCAAAATTCACACCATCAAATAAAGTGGTTTGTTTTTATGTGTTAATGTGGCAGGCAGCTTCCTCTTATTTAATGATTAAGTAACTTCTTTCTAATTGAGTTGGAATTACCAGAGTCATTTTCATCATGTGTAGACCATTTCTTTAGCTATGGGAGATGGGTTGTTGTAGTTCTGGTAGTATGATGCCTGTTTTGCCAGTTATGATAACAATCTTGGCGATTTGCAATCCTAAATACTAGAGAGAGGAATATTTGACACATTCCTGCATGGCTCATGGATTGTACGTATCATCCGCTTCAACATGTGCAGCAGTCAGGAAATGGGGAAAAGGTGGCTGTTGGGTAACGGCAACGGACTGGCTATCCATGTGGTGGGTTTTCTTGCAAAGAAACCATAGTATTGTGCACAATGTGCCTCTTTGTGACATGTTCTTAAGAAAAACGCACTGAGCCCCTCCATGTTGATGTGAGCAAGAGCCAAAGAATAGCATTAATTTTATTGGTGTGCCTCAGATAACCAGCATGCAGAAGCAGTCATGAAATTCGAACTGGGAACCTTGCAAATACCAGCACAGATTCTTAGCCTCAGAGCCACCACATTGGTTACATTTGTTTTATTTTTCTTCCAGTTCGAGCACAGGCAGGTGAGGTGACTTGCTTGAACCCGCCTTCTCGGGGTTTGAAGTCTAAAGCCTTAACCACTACACTACATGGCCTGCCTAACATTAATGCTTGCGTATTTCTGAAGACTTCCACCTTTGTACTGTATCTATGTTACTTCTGTAGTCGAAATTCACGCACAGGGATCACCGCTAGGCCCCCATGCCGCCCATTTCTGATTCCTTCAAATACATCTGCGATAACACAATGGAGAAGACAGCATCCAGGAAAGATGGCTGTACTGTCTGAGTGAGGCAGTTGTATTGATTTGTGCCTGGAAGTCTACATGTCAAGTTCGACAAGTTGCTGGGGTTGATGGTAGCTCAGGTTGTGCAACTGCCTAACTAGACAAGTCAAGTTAGTTCAAGTGAAATTCAGATAATTTGGTGAGCTCAGGGTTTGACATAACGCCGAGAGGGCCTTGTGAGTTTGTCAAACAAGAGACGATTCAGTCCATCCAACTTGTTTGATTACATAAGTTGTCCCAATATTTTTAAAATGATGTCCATTTTTCTGCTTCAGCACCATCTGTTAGACGTTTGTTTCAGATTTCCACAACTCTTTGAGCACAGAAATGTGCCCTGGTTTCAGTTTTAAATGCCCTTCTCATAATTTCCAAGCTGTCCTTAAGTATGTGGTTTGCCATCAAGTTGGAAGAGTTCAGCTACATCTACTTTATCTCTGCCTTTGGAAGACCTGGATTGGACCCCCACGTATTTCTCAAGGAGAAATGTGTGCCGCCTGCAGAATTACTTGTACCAAAATATGTTGTTTTTAGTAAAGAAAAAATGAACCTGAAATCTCAGTAACAAAATTCTTTCCTTAATTTATGAAGAAATGGCCCGAGCAGACAAGTTCACATGTCCAGTACTTTCAATGACACGTACATTTACATGTGTTTTGGTTTATTTTTGTTTTTTTGTTTTTTCTTCTTTTTCTTTTAGTGCCATTTGTGAACGTGTGATCCACATGAGTCTCCCCGCTAAGAAAATTAAGTTTTTCTTCAAACGCTACCTGGAGTATGAAAAGAAGCACGGCACAGCAGAGAGTGTCGAGGGCGTGAAGCAGAAGGCAATGGATTACATCGAAGGAAAGAGTGCTGTGTCGTAAATAACCGCGTCGTGAACGTGAAGTCAAGGGTGGCTGTGGACTTGATGGTGCAGCGCTCTGAAGGCCATCTCAGAGTTCAGTCATCTGCTGCTTCATTATGAGAAACTATAGAACTGCCCGACCCAGAATGCTTCAGGATGGAATTTCCAAGTGACATTTTCTGTAAAGGAATTGCCATCTCCTTGAAATTGTAGAATTCGATTTGACTTTTTATCTACAGAGATTTTTCCAGCAGGCTTTCCCCAAAAGGACAGCCTTGGATTTTTGTAAATGTGATGTCGTTTGTATAAAATTTATAAACCCATGAAACAAAACAAAAAAAAGTTTAATGGGTGTATTTTTAAGTACCCTAAGTTCTTGTCTATAAGCCGCGGCTTATCTAAGGAAAAAAGTTGTGAAAATGAAAAAATAGAATATCGGCTTATACATAAATCCGGCTTATACATCCATCGCGGGGGTTGCGTTCCAGAGCCACCCGCGAAATAAGAATATCCGCGAAGTAGAAACCATATGTTTATATGGTTATTTTTATATTGTCATGCTTGGGTCACAGATTTGCGCAGAAACACAGGAGGTTGTAGAGAGACAGGAACGTTATTCAAACACTGCAAACAAACATTTGTCTCTTTTTCAAAAGTTTAAACTGTGCTCCATGACAAGACAGAGATGACAGTTCCGTCTCACAATTAAAAGAATGCAAACATATCTTCCTCTTCAAAGGAGTGAAGCAAACAAATCAATATGTCTGTTTGGCTTTTAAGTATGCGAAGCACCGCGGCACAAAGCTGTTGAAGGCGGCAGCTCACACCCCCTCCGTCAGGAGCAGACAAAGAGAGACAGAGACAGAGTTTGTTTTTCAGTCAAAAATCAATACGTGCCCTTCAAGCTTTTAAGTATGCGAAGCACTGTGCAGCATGTCTTTTCAGGAATCAGCTTTACAAAAGATAGCAACGTGAAGATAATCTTTCAGCATTTTTAGACGAGCGTCCGTATCGTCTAGGTGTGCTAACAGCCCCCCTGCTCAATCCCCATACGTCAGGATCACAGATAGTCAGCGCAAGAGAGACAGAAAAGTAAGCCGGGTAGCTTCTCAGCCATCTGCCAATAGCGTCCCTTGTATGAAATCAACTGGGCAAACCAACTGAGGAAGCATGTACCAGAAATTAAAAGACCCATTGTCCGCAGAAATCCACGATATATATTTAAATATGCTTACATATAAAATCACAATTTAAATGACCGCTACGCGCTCGTGTTGACTCGGCGACGCCCAGAGCAGAAAGAGAACGCGCTCCGGCCACTCCAACCGCGCCATGCGGGGAGTGAGAGAGACGCCAATATCTCACACTCTCTCCCCCCTTAAAGAAATTAAATGGGCGCGAGTGAGACCACTGACCTCCCTCCCTTCTATTAGTTATAGGTTATAGTACGTTCGGCTTATCCATGAGTCCGGCTTATCTATGATACGATTTTATTTTAAAATTCGTATGATTTTTGGTCTCCGGCTAATACATGAGTCCGGCTTATAGACAAGAACTTAGGGTATTAAAAAAAATGTGCTGCCATCCACTCTCGTTGGGAATGTGCAAGTGCTGTGTTGTTAGCTAGCCGCTTCAGACTAACATTACCCCATCGCAATCCAGGTTAGTGACCCTTCAGCCTGCTTTCTTTCTAGTTTATAGCCAGTCAGCCCGGGAGCCTCATTTATAAAACTTTGTGTGGATTCAAGAGTGAAAATATGTGCAGGCCAAAAAAAATATCCGATTTACATAACCTGGTGTTTGCACGTTTCTACACATTTTATGATTTATAAATCAGTCTGCTTGTAACTATGTACGGGAATGCATCTCAAACACCACCCTGAAATATCCACGTATGTAAATTAACCTACATGTGCGATCCTGATGCTGCAGATCTTCATTGGCTGGTAGAGCAGCCTTCCCACCCAACACATCAAGTCCCCGCCACCTGCTTTCAAGAGTATTTGGCTACATTCTGCAACTAAGAGCGCAAAATCATGTGCAGCATTATAGCTCCTCTGTTCAGTGTTCTGGTGGGCCGAGAAAGGTGCAAGGCACCATCACCTGACCGGGGAGCCACTATTACTTGACACGTGTAATGACAGGATTGCTATTACAAAGAAATTGTACAGGCCATGTTAAATACGGAGGGTTCAGCTGGTTACTTTAACAACAGGGCAGCCACCAAAGCTACTTTTGTCTCAAAATAAATGAATCACAAGTTTTCTCGGGCCATGGAGACGTAATGTTTCTCAGCCACAACTTATCACTGACAACTTGTGCATTAATGGAGTGTCACTACGTACAGTTAACAAAGGTGGCTTCATTCTCACTAGTTTCCCTTATTGCAATATGAGTGCAGTAAAGTGCTCTGATTGCATTAGGAGAACCGGACACTGCTACAAAGTGCCTTTTTATGTTGATATAATCATGTTACATATTATGTACTGTATGTACACCCATACCATATGAAAACTGGATGTAGTGCTCTGCCAGTCAGTTAATGGCTTCTAGCACAGTAGGCATGACAGAGTGAAGCTTGGCTACGATATTCCTGACCGGTCAGGCCAGTTCAATGAGAATTAACAAAAGGCAGCGTGAACAAGCTGACAGAAACCAAAGAATTTCCTTGGTGTAAAAACACAGCATTGGCCGTCTTAAGAGGGAACTAAAATACATTCTGTACCTCATACTCACAAAATGGCTACCTGTGTGGCCACACGTCAAGCCAAAGGCAAAGACCACAATTCATGGCTGCTTCTAGGGCTGAACTTGGGAAATGTCTGCATAGGGCTGCACGATAACAGAAAAAATGATTATCACGATTATTTTGCTCAAAATTTTTATCACGATTAATAATGACGATTATTCCTTTGGTAAATGAAGTCTGTGACCAAAGCAGTGTAGCCTCGGCCAGTTATTCACAGATGCTGCCCTAATCATATTAGCTGCGTTGTCCGTTGTGATGCACACAAGTCTTTCTTCCACCAAGCCCCAAGCGGACATCGCTTCTTTGAGGCCCCACTGCAATAAACTCCGCTGTATGGTCTTGTGGGAAAAACGAAGTTTGCAAAAGCTTGCTTTTCATCTCAAACTCGCTGTCAATAAAATGAACTGTCAAGCTCAAATACGGTTCCGCAGTTCTGCTTGACCATAAGTCGGTCGTGGCAGCAAAATATTCAAGCCTGAGCCTGAGAATTTCTCTTTCTATTTCTTTTCGGCATTTCGCATACAGCGAGGGCAGCGCAACATTGGAAAAATGGTTGCGTGAGGGAATGCTATATCTTTTATCAAGTGTTGCGATCATTTTTTTAAACCCCTCACTGCTCACGGTGGTTATTGGACACACATCCTTGGCTATAAGGTACGTGATCGCCTCTGTTATTTCCCGGTGTCTTTGCGAGCTAGGCAGATATGGTATTGCGTTGAACAATGTCCCTGATATTGTTTCTGTGTTGTGGATGGCTGGTAATTTTTTGTTGTTGCTGTTTGTGCCTTCAGTCGTTGAAATTCTTGATAGTGTACTTTGTGGTGGCTTTTAAGGTGGTTGATGAGGTTTGTTGTGTTACCTTGGGACGTTTGGACGGAACAGGAGCAAAGTTTGCACAAGACTCGTACCTGATCAACATCACATTCCTCGAAATCGAAATAGTTCCAGACAACTGAGTATGACCCCTTTTTAGGAACTAACGATCGCACTTCTGCACCTTCCTCACGTTGCTCCGCCATCATATGTTTATTCTGACTGACTGTTATTGCTGCTATTGACTTCTACTGCTTCAGAAAGCGCTTGCAATCTAGACACAGTAACGTCATAGTGACGCAGTCCAATCTGTAAACTCAGCCCATAAAAAACAGTTTGGTCTTTATACTGTAAAATCGCGACGATATTTATTAACTGATCGTGGGTCATAAATATCGTTATCATGAGAAAAAAAAGATTAATCGTGCAGCCCTATGTCTGCAGCTCATTGGAGGTCTTCTCCAGAGGTGCAATAAATATTTCATAAATCTCAAAGTGCCAAGCTTCTTTGGGACACCTACAGTCATGGGAAAACGTGCAGCCAATGAAATATTTGTGGACATATCAACAGTTGACCTTCATTTAAACAGTATCTTTAAATAAAGGTGATATGTTTGGGGAAAGAAATAATTAAAATATGAGTTTGCGCTCGTTTATTCAACAAAAAATAAACTGATCTGTCATTTGTTTCTATGGAAAATGTCAGTCCGCCCTTGGCTTTAATAGCCATATTGTCCTGTAACTGGCTAGCAGTCTCTGACTTTTAATGGCACAAACTTTTTCCCCGCTCCTTCATGTAGAATTCTTTCAGCTGTTAGATGTTCGAGGGGTGACCTGCATGCAGAGCCCGTTTCAAATCACCCCACAGCCCGTTTCAAATCACCCCACAGCATCTCAGTGCGATTCAGAGCTGAGCTTTGACTTGACCATTCCAGAGCTCTCCATTTCCTTCTTTTTAGCCTTTGCTTGTCTGTTTAGATTCATTGGCATGTTGCAAGGTCCACTGTGGGTTGAGCTTCAGTCTGATGGATGGCTCTGTGTTATTGTCAAGTACCTTCTGGTCCAATGAAGAATTCATATTTGATTCTATGTGTGAGTGTGAAGCCCAGGTCCAGATGTAGTAAAGCAGCCCCTAACCCTAACATTTCCAACACCGTCCCTTACAATGTTCATCTGGTCAAATGCTGTCTTTGATTTTCACCAAATATTTCTTCTGGTACTGTGGCCAGATAGCTTGATCTTTACCTCATCTGGCCAGAACACATTGTTACAAAAGTCCCGATCGTTACCTACATGTTCATGGGCAGACTTTATTTAGTCTTGCCCTGATGTCCTTTCTGAGCAGCAAAGGGTTCGACCTGGCACACCTCCCATGTAGATCTAATTTGTGCCAACTCTTTCTAATGGTGGACTCCTCCACTTTGTCCTCAATAACAGTAAGCGCTACTGTACCTGTGGGTCCTCTGCTGAAATTCTGAGGTTCTTAAAGACTTCTTTTAGCATCCTGTGTTCTGCTTGTGGATGGTCTAGCTGGGACGGCCTGTCCTGGACAAGTTGGTAATTGACATCTACTCCAGTTGCAAATGATCTTCCGGGCAGTAGAATATTTGATTTCCAATAGTCTGGAGACCTTTTTAAACCCCTCCTAGGCATTTGTAATCTTCTTTTGATCTAGATATGGTGACAACAAAGAGCAAACTTAACTAAATGTCTGAGGTTCAAGTAAGACGGGTTCCTCCAAGATTCCCTCTAATGATGTTCTGATCATTTGCACCAGATTCTAATTTTAGGTATTTGAGGTACTGATAAATGTAGGGGTGGACTTGCACATGTGAACCTTACACTTATTTTTAATGAAATTAAAGAACTATATACAGTAAATATGACATGAAGTTTGTTATATTGTATCATCTTTATTTTTTGATACTGTTTAAATGAAGGTCAAATCTTGATATGTTCACATATATTTTAAAAATTTCATGGGGTGTACTTACAGTCAAGGCCAAAAGTTTTGAGAATGACACAAATATTAATTTTCACAAAATTTGCTGCTTCAGTGTTTTTAGAACTTTTGCCAGATGTTTCTATGGTATATTGAAATATAATTACAAGCATTTCATAAGTTGCAAAGGCTTTTACTGACAATTACGTTACGTTTATGCAAAGACTCAATGTTTGCAGTGTTGGTCCTTCATTTTCAAGACCTCTGCAATTCTCCCTGGCATGCTGTCAATCAACTTCTTGGCCAAATCCTGACTGATGGCAGTCCATTCTTGTATAATCAATGCTTGGAGTTTGTCAGTATTTGTGGGTTTTTTGTTTGTCCACCCACCTCTTAAGGACTGACCACAAGTTCTCAACGGGATTAAGGTCTGGGGAATTTCCTGGCCATGGACCAAAAAGTTCAATGTTTTGTTCCCCATGCCACTTAGTTATCACTTGTGCTCCATCATGCTGGTAAAAGGCATTGTGGATCACCAAACTGTTCTTGGATGGTTGGGAGAAGTTGCTCTTGAAGGATGTTTTGGTCCCATTCTTTATTCATGGCTCAGGATCGGGCACCACCAGTGCAGAGCTTGCTCAGAAATGGCAACAGGCAGGTGTGAGGGCATCTGCATGCTCAGTGAAGTGAAGACTTTTGGAGGATGGCCTGGTGTCAAGAAGGGCAGCAAAGAAGCCACTTCTCTCTAAGAAAAACATCAGGGACAGACTGATATTCTGCAAAAGGTACGGCAACTGGACTTCTGAGGACTGCTGGGGTAAAGTCATCTTCTCTAATGAAACCCCTTTCCAATTGTTTGGTGCATCCAGAAAAAAGAAAAGGTGAGCGGCGCTACCATCAGTCCTGTGTTATGCCAACAATAAAGCATCCTGAGACCATTCATGTGTGGAGTTGCTTCTCAGCCAAGGGAGTGCAGGGCTCACTCACAATTTTGCCTAAGAACACAGCCATGAATAAAGAATGGTAGCAAAACATCCTCCAAGTGCAACTTCTCCCAACCATCCAAGAACTGGTTGGTGCCTTTTCCAGCATGATGGAGCATCGGGCCATAAGGCAAAAGTGATAACTAAGTGGCTCGGGGAACAAAACATTGAAATTTCCCATTGAGAACTTGTGGTCAGTCCTTAAGAGGCGGGTGGACAAACAAAAACCCACAAAAATTCTGACAAACTCCAAGCATTGATTATACAAGAATGGACTGCCATCAGTCAGGATTTGGCCCAGAAGTTGACTGACAGCAGGCCAGGGAGAATTGCAGAGGTCTTGAAAATGAAGGGCCAACATAGCAAACATTGACTTTTTGCATAAACTTAATGTAATTGTCAATAAAAGCCTTTGAAAATTATGAAGTGCTTGTAATTATACTTCAGTATACCATAGAAACATCTGGCAAAAGATCTAAAAACATTGAACAGCAGACTTTGTGAAAACCAATACTTTTGTCATTCTCAAAGCATTTGGCCACGACTGTACTTTTTCAGGTGAGTTTACTGCGTAGCCCAGTGGTCGCAGTTTCTACTTTGAGTTTTTCAGTTGTCAAAAGTGAGGCCTAAGAGTATTGGCCCCTGCTGACCCGAGCATATCCATTAATCACTGGGAGAGGTTTACTCTTTCCATGTCCTCTCATGGATGCCCATTTGCTTTGTGATCTGGTTGACCTGCCACATTACCTGAACTGTTCACAGAAAGTCATCCTGTGTAAGCTTATATATAATTGTTTACCCCTCTCCTGAGATGTCACTGTTTTGGGCTCTTATTACTTAATTTACCTAAAGCAGCAGAAGAAGGCACTACTGTGTGAGCTCTGAGCGGCTTTCTGATTAATAACAGAGGACAAAATATATAATATATATAAATATATATTGTAAAAGAATGAGTCTCAACACACTGGAAAGATTTGGGGCAGCTACCTACATGTATACGAAGGTTGTCTGGGTTCAGCGTGGAATTTTATCGTTTGTCGAGTGTCAGCCTGTCGAAACCTGTTCTGCTGTGTAGAGGGATTATTCAAGTGGTTGCATGTTTTTGTTCAGATGTTTTGCTCCCTCTCTTCCTTCAGAATGAACACGAGAAGCAAACGAACTGAGAGTGCGCAGCCGGTGCTAGCAGCGAAGCTCCCGACTCCGTGCGTGCGTGACTTTCGAGTGATGATTTTTTACAACTTTTCTGATGGTTTAATCCACTCGGTGGAACGCACCATGTTTGCCATCTTTTTCTACATCGATGGCATTGTCGCGTCAATTCCGCTGATGGAGGGGACAACTGTCACCTCTGAGTGGCACACCACTCAGTGCCTGCCTGACGTTTTTTTCTGCAATGGCTAGAGGCCGGTCCAAGAACTTGCGAAGGCACTTTTTGCATCATGACAATGCGCCAGCCCACACGGCTAATGCGATGAAGCATTTCATTGAAGACAGTGGTGTCAACGTTTTGAACCCACCACCCTACTCGCCTGATCTTGCACCATGTGACTTTTGGCTCTTCCCGAAGGTGACAGAACCCCTGCGAGGCCACAACTTCGAAACTCGAGAGGAACTGATTGCAGCTGTCAAAGAACAGCTGGACAACCTCCCAAAGACAGCCTTTCGCGAGTGTTTTGCGGTGTGGGTCAGAAGAGCCCAAAAGTGCATTGATTTTGGCAGTGAATACTTGGAAAAAGTTTAAAAAGGATCGAAGTACATGAGAAAAATAGAAAAAAAATCCTTGGCTACTTATTTTGAGTGATTCCGCGCGGAACCCAGACAACCCTCGTATTGTCCCTGGCTACAAAAGATTGGCCCCCTGATGTGCATAGGTTGAGTTCCATACTGAACTGATTTAGTGGTGGAAAAGATGGCGGCTTTAAAGGGTGATACCGGAAGTGATGTCATCTGAGGCTGGACATTGGAAGTGACATCATTCTTTGCGCCAGAATCGGAAGTGACGTCGTCGTTGTTAAACGAGGCAGGTTTTCCCGTATTTGGCCTGCAGAGACAACAGAAGAAGGTTTAGCCCCCCAGGCCTGCTGGATAATTGCCTCCACTTGGTCCACTCAGCAGCTTGTTCCTAAGCGCATGTGTGTGATAATATACACACACATTATATATATATATATATATATATATATATAATGTGTGTGTATGTGTTGTCATGGCCAGCAGGGACGCCTATATAGCGCCTTTGCCACAAGAGGACAGCCAACGTGGTTGCTATGGGGGTCACGGGAACCCTATAGTACTGGATCCTGAAGCCCGGGAAGCCAACACTTCAGC
This sequence comes from Erpetoichthys calabaricus, assembly GCF_900747795.2. Taxonomy (NCBI): domain Eukaryota; kingdom Metazoa; phylum Chordata; class Cladistia; order Polypteriformes; family Polypteridae; genus Erpetoichthys; species Erpetoichthys calabaricus. The sequence goes on along the minus strand of NC_041395.2, from coordinate 309,366,086 downwards.
CACACCAGGAAGTGCCGGCGGAAGTTCATCAAGGGGCACCTGGAGCATATCCGGGGAAGCATAAAAGGGGACGCCTTCCAACAGTCAAGGAGCTGGTGTTGGGCGGAAGAAGACAAAGCTTTGGAGAGTGGGGAGAAGGCGACCCGAAGAGGACCATTGTGAGGTCGAGAGAGAGGTGTTTGGTGCTGGAAGCACTGTGTGCTGTGCGGGACTGTGGACATTGTAAATATTTGTAAATAAATCGTGTGTGGTGGACTTAACACGGTGTCTGTCTGTCTGTGGTCGGGCTGGCTTTCACAGTGTGTGTGTATATGTGTATATATATATATATATATATATATATATATATATATATATATATATATATATATATTGATATATATTGATATTATATTGTGATGGAAGACTGGGGATATTGCCCGGTTGGGACGCCCTTTTGAGGAGAAGACCAGGGGAATGGAGATATCACCAACAGTACCTCCCCTGGAACACGAGAGGGCAGCCCCCTTGGTTTACATCAGGGGCCACTGAACTGGAGCTTAGAAGCTCAACCCTGTTGGGGGTCCGTGGCCACCACCAGGGGGCACCTGAGCAGCTCTGGAGCCTTGGCATGCAGCACTTCCGCCACACCCAGAAGTGCTGCCAGAAGTGGAGCGGACTTCAGATGTAGCACTTCTGCTATACCCGGGTGCAGTATGAAGGACGCCGCCTCAATCTACTCCTAGTTGAAGTTGCACAGAAGGTTTCTCCATTTTAAGATGAACGAATTTGTAAATTGGCCAGTGCTTTTCAATGGGAGATTTTGAAATTTTACACTTTGTACAATGACGCAATCTGTTTGAGATATTGCAACAAAAATCGAACGGTCTGGGCAAGTTTCTTTGAAGAATAAGTGTGCCACATCTCAACAAAATTGGTGCACAAGGGGCTGAGTTTTTTCTTTGCTGACAGACATGGACTTTCACAGCAGGTGCTTCATGCATTTTACGTCAACACACATATTAGGTTAATGTACTTGAGTTCATATTATTGTTTGGTACAATTGGTTGTATTGTAAAATCTTCCATTGAGTGATTTTTTTGCAGTAATTTACATAGAAGTACCATACGGACCCTCCATTGCAATTTTCTTGCAGTCTATTGTAGCACGACAAGCACAAGACACCAGACACACAAGGCTCTCTTCTTTCCCCTTGGCATCACCGTATGTACTGTACTTCTGAGTGTGCGCTCCCTGGTGGTCAGTTCTTGCCCACTGCTACATCTTAAAACAAAATTAAACCCTGCTTGATGCTGGCAAGGGCGAGCCGCGGACCAGTATGGCTAAATTGTTGGAGATCTCAAACTACACAACTGCCAGCCATGGGAGTCTGGCACGATTGCTCGAACTCAGTAACATTAAATAAATGAAGGCTACTCTGGAAATCTCATTTTAGTCTAACTTAGCAGGCCAGGCCCTTTAGTCCCAAGATGCACTTGGCTGCCATCTTTTTACAGCCTGCATAGGCGTGGTGACCAGAACTGCTCACGAGACCTCAGGTATGATCTCATCACAACACACAGCCTGATCGTAACGCTTCTCGATTTATATTCAGCAGTTTGTTTGCCTTTTTTTAAACCACATCACCGAATAGCGTCACTCGCTCGGGTTTATGATTAATGGTCCTTTGGCCTACATGAAGCACTACAACCTTCTCGAAAGGCGTTTCTCCTTTTTAT